>NC_065878.1:9517575-9820606 GCF_933775445.1 Argentina anserina | reverse complement strand
AGCATGGGGGTACAAAGAGAGCAAGAAGTGTATTCAGCAATACAAAGAGGGCAAGAAGCATTATCAGCAAAATTCAGAGAGCTTGAAGCAAAGAGGGAAAGAAAGAAAGAAAGAAAGAAAGAAGAAAGAAAGAAGGAAAGAAGCATGGCCAAAGAGAGCAACGGGCATCATCAGTATTACGAAGAGAAATAGCAAGTATTATCAGCAATAAGCTTCTGAACCAGATTTTGGTTGTATGTAATCACCCTTCCAAAATTAATGAGGCACGGAAGAGATGTTGCATTTTTTGGAGAACCGTAAAGCTCTCGACTTAAGAAAATGTAGTATGTAGTTTGTGCTGTGTAAACCCAGAGGCTTGGTGGTTGCCAAGTGTTCTAGTTCTGCTTCTTAGTTGGTGTTTTTAGGCTCCTTGTTTTTGCTAGGTGCATGTGTTCTTTATTATTTAGAACTCGCTGGCGTCCCCTTGCTGGATTCAAGCTCGTCTTTATAAAATTAGAACCCAAGAAAATAATGTATGACATTATTAATTTGATTGAAATTATGACATTCTTTTAGACTAGTAAACAAGAAAAATTGAGAACATCTGAGTTTTTTTGTTTCTGCATGTTTAGGTCAACTGTTTTTCTCCCCTGTAAGCCTTCCCACAACATTGAAGTCCTTAGTGCCCTACGACATTACATCTTCGTGTGATTACAAAATAGTGAATTTACCTTCCAGAAAGGTCTCTATTAAGGCCAAAAACAGTGCCAAAAAAACTAAATGCAGACAAGTTTTGCTGGCGATTGCTGCTCGAGTTGTCAACTTCTTGAACTTGAGTGAGCACTTTACACCATCATTCTGAACAATTCTCGACTGTTTTATTGTGATATCACAACTTTGATTAAATCAAATCCATTGACATAGTCCATGAAATGTACTTCCGTCTTTGACACTTCTGGACCGGTTGAGTTCCGTACTTAACATCAGTACTACATATCCAAGATCTTAGTTCAGTCTAACTTTTAAGCTCCAGTTTCTCCTTTATCGCTTCATAAAGTACATGAAAAATGTTGCAATATATTTACATAACTGCTTTTGGTCTCTGTGAACAAACAATTTGCCTTCTACAACTGGAATGTGGGCGTTTCAAGCTGAGCCAAACCAGGAAATCTCCGACAGAGGTTATTTTTAAGATGTGTTAAATACTTGTGACACCTTATACTTTAGGTGTAAAAACAGTTTTGTCCTTATACTTTCAAATTTAATCTGTATATCTTTTAACTCTTATTTTTTAACAGTTTTGTCCATTCTGTTAGTTGACCGTTAAAAAATTCCGTTAAGCCGTTAAAATGTCTAGAATACCCCAAATTCAAATCATATTTTTTTCTTTTTTTCTTATGCCTTTTTTATTTTCTTTTTTGGTCTTTCTTTTTGTTTTTCTTGTTTTTAAATTTCATTCATCATATGTGCTATCAAATACATATAATTGTAATCAACACAAATTATCAAATTAATTGTAAACATCTTATAATCAATTGGATAATGCCTAAAATGAGATGTGAGTGTTAGTACTCAAATCCAGTTATAAACTTCTTTTATATTATGATGCTCTACAAACATATTTTGATTAATTTCTATAATGCTAAGACAAAAAAGACTTCTACTATCATATCCATACTTTGATGCAAAAATAGTTTCAAATTATTTATTCCCAACTTGATGTTAAGCAATTGTCATTAATTCTCCTCTTGTTTACAATTAATTTGATAATTTATGTTGATTACAATTATATATATTGGATAGCACATATGATGAATTAAATTTAAAACCAAGAAAAACCAAAAGAGAAAATAAAAAAGGCATGAGAAAAGAAAGAAAAAAAAATCTCATTTGAATTGGGGGTATTCTAGGTATTTTAACGGCTTAATGAAATTTTTTGACAGTCAACTAACGGAATTAACTAAACTGTTAAAAAAAAGGACAAAACTGTTAAAAAATAAGAGTTAAAGGATATACAAGTTTAATTTGAAAGTAAAATGACAAAACTGTTAAAAAATAAGAGTTAAAGGATATACAGATTAAATTTGAAAGTAGAAGGATAAAACTGTTTTTACACCTAAAGTATAGGGTGTCACAAGTATTTAATCCTTTTAAGATTATAAGGTATGGGGCACCATAGGTGGTCAGGGTCTGAACTTGTTCCTGAAGATCCAGAGGTATAATGCAAGTTATGCAACAATCCAGAGTATAATGTGACACTGAGGCAAATTATAAAGATAATATTCGGCGGCGATCTCCAATCCATTATAACGGTACTAAGGCAATACATAGTTCCAGAACAAGAACAAATCAGCAGTTCAGCACTGAGATTATAAACCCTGCTGGGGTAATTCACTCCCAGAAGGCACACAATTTTGTTAAAAGATATATTTCAATATAGTGTATAGTAATACATCTCAGGAATACAAAAGGTGCATAAGCTCATACCTTATGCCTCCTGAGTATATTTACTTTTTCAGAAAGAAAAAAAAACTTTACATGTGAAATGCGGGCAACTGTTTTTGACACAACTTGTTCACCAATTAAGCAGGAAAATATAAATACCTAATTTACGGTTGTTTATCGTCAAAGCATGATTAGGAGGTTAATGCAGCACTTGATGCATTTAGCCAGCTCCTATATGTCATCTCGGTTGCGAAATAGATCTTCACAATGGCATAGCAATCTGAAAACTCAGCGCCTATAAGGGCAAGCATTTGCAAGCTCTAGATTTGCAGCTTCTCACAAACCACCAGCTTAGTGTTCACAGTGGCTTCTCATTCTTGGGAATGGAGAATTATGGATATTGATCGTTACTTTCATCCAGCAGCAACCAATAACCGAACTTAGAAAATGATCTATCAAGTTGTGACTTGACGGGTTTCTTGGATGGTTTCCTGACTTTGGATCCTGGTCATTTGGGCATTCAGCAGTTCATGCACTCTTCTTTTCAACTGCAGTGCAAAAAACGCTAATCACTAAATTTAAAATTACATAAATTGTGCTTTCCTTAATGCGTAATATGTAACTGTAATAGTAAGCAACAAGTTTGTTCAAGACGGCAAAAGGGAGAGCATTTTGGATTCACAAGGTGCCAATCAGGGGTTCTGAATTTTCATAACTGCCTCGTAGAGTAACATATAAAGGCAGCACAAACTGAGTTTATCAGATAGCTTCAACACTGATAGTAGATATCAAGCTGATGGCCCTTTTATAATAAAGGCACTGACTACGATAGACTGACAAACAGTAAAATCATAATAGTAAAGATTACCTCTGGGAGCCCTACTTCATTTTTTACTGAAACAGGAAGAGCTCCCTCAGGGCCCATTTTCAGGTACCTTTCCAGGTTAAAATCATTATCATCACCAGTATCAGTAGCAAACAGCACCGGAGACTTTTGCTACAGATCACATTTCAACACAACATCAAGCCACAGATGGTTACCAAATTAATGAGGCATATAATTAAATGAATTATTTCAAAATCATTTTGGAGGAACGGAAAGTCAAATATTATAGTTCCCTGTGTCGCAATGTAATAAATACAAGCATCCCACATCCCACATCAGTCATGAACTAAAACGAACAGCAACAATAAAGCATACCAAATATTATAACATAATGGATTAAGCTGTAAAATATCAGCATAATTACGATCTTGTATTGGATTCAACAGTAGTATATAAAACCACACAATACCTGATCAGAAGGTGAGGTTCCACATTCTCCAGAAAGATCATGGACATACAGTACTGCAGTTGGCAGAAGTGAAAGGACAGCAAGTGTCAATTTTTCCAAATTATTTCTGTCCTATGAAATGCAGAGAAGATTGGCAACGCTGGATCAAGAACAAAATATATCAAAATAGCATTAAAGACCGATGTATCTTAAAATGTAGACTTGGTCACCAGTAATATAAACTACTGCGAGTTGCAATTACATTTTGTTGGTGCAATTCTCTTAGCCTTCCTTAGTGCTGAATACTGAATGTCAACAGCTGGCATTACCATTGGTAGCTTTTGAAATGCACCAATACCTTCCGAGTATTTCTGGGGTTTTTTCCTAGATTTAGAAAATTGAGACACAATATCACCATGTCTTCCTTCCAATAGTATGGTATCAAGAAATATTAACAACAGACAAATGCAAAAGGCATGCAATGCACAACAAAGTTAAAACAAGCTGATATAATAAAGCTTATTTAAATGTGAGAGAGATGTACTTCAATTTCTGTCAATCTAGATTATCAAAGTAACATGAATAATAACTGCACAACAACAAAAACCTATGAAGATCCAACAATTTCAAACTTGCCCAAGCTGTCAAGCCAACTTCAGGAACTTTAAGCCATTTCAATGCATATCAATTATAAGAATCGAACCACACTGCATGGTATACAACTGTCCTTTTGTAAAAGTAAATGAAATAGTGATATATCAACATTGAAGACTAGTAAGCAAAGCTGCTACCAATCCTCTATCCATAGTTGTATGCATTGTTTCAATCCACAGTTTCACCTATATTGCTGTGTACATGATGAATGACACCAGTAACGGGCCAAAACAACATAAATTGGTCCACTGCATCACCAATATGGCTGTAAGTATTTATGTTGCTACTGAACATGAAACAAAATCGATATCACAACCAAAAAGGAAAAAGCACCTCAGGTTTGCTTTCTTGCTTAATCTGGGCAGTGGGTCATAGCTTCCCTTGACAACTTCATATGTAGACGTCTGTAAACCCTTACAGAAGCACAGACCCGGATAACTTCTATCACTTGGTATCAAGTATTGTCCTGCATTTGTAATTCGTCCAGAACTCATATGAGCTATAAACCCAGTACCATAATCACCAAAAAGAAGCAATTTCTGACATCAAGTTCAAACCTTGGCCGCAAAAATCACGAACAATGCATTCTCAATGCCAACCCAAATAGAAAGTTTGGTGCTTTTTCAAATTCAGTAACATAAAAAAAAGGAAAGAGGATACATAGAGACAGGGAATGAGGCAAAAGTGCAAACCTTTGGAGATGGAGAGTACTAATCTGGTGTTTGGTGGGCTGTGCCATAGTTGGAAGAGACTGCAAGCCCTGCTCATCTCTTCTTCTTCTTCTTCTTCTGACGCACTTGGTTGGGTACAAAACAAAGGCCAAGTGAAAAAAAGAAATAAGCTTCCGAGGTTTTTGGAGTAGAGGTTTATCTTGAGCTTTGAGTTATGACCCGGTTTTGGTCTTTCAGTAAAAAACAGACCTAAAACCGACCCGGTTTGGAACAATAAGTAGCGAGTAGTGAGTGAGTAGTGACCAAGGTGAACAACCTCCAAGTACTAGGGAGCAAGTTATCTCATTCGGCATTTTTATAATGGTTGATCTGCGACTTGTATCTGCTCAGTCTATTCTTTCCCTCCAGCAGGCCTGCTACTTGACAAGAATTATCTTTCCATCTCTTTATTTTTTTCAATTGTTATTGTTCTAATGCTGGATCACCTCCCATTATGTTATGACAGAAAATGATCTTTAGCATTTGTAGCTCCCCTTGAAGCCATTCCATTTGATATAGATGGAACATTGTGTGATTCAGATCCGCTCAATTATTATGCTTTCCGGAAAATGCTTCAAGAAGTAAGATCTTGTCTCTCCCTCTCTCTCTCTCTCTCCATTATATATATCTCCCTCACACACATATAAACACACTTTTAGGTTTGCAAGCTGATACTATGGTGTGCAGGTAGGTTTTAATGGTGGGGTGCCGATCACTGAGGAATTTTTCATTGAGAATATCAGTGGGATGCATAATGAGGAGCTTTGTCATGTTCTCTTTCCCAATTGGGGTCTCCAAAGACCAAGAACGTTTTTTGAAGATAAGGACTGACATGTTTCGAAGGTAATTGTAGATACTTCCTTGCAGTATGGAGGATAAGTTTTACCATCTTATAAGGATTGACCACACCATCTTCCCCGATAAGGACTAGGGTGAGTATTCTATATTATTTGCACAATAAATGCTCAATCCATCTCGGTTTCTCTTTTCCAAAGACACACATTTTGACATGTTTAATCGAGTGGTTCTATGCAGATTGGCATCTGAACAGTTAGAGCCTATGAAGGGTTTACATATGCTGCGAGAATGGATTGAATACCAAGGCTTGAAACGGGCTGCAGTGACAAATGCACCAAGACCAAATGGCGAGCTATTAGTATCAGCACTGTTTCTTTGAAGTTGTTATTGCAAATGAATGTGAACGAGCAAAACCATTTCCTGACCCTAACTTGAAAGCTCTTCAAGCACTTAATGTCTCACACAAACATGCTTTCGTCTTTGAGGTTTGCATCCTATGACTGTGCTTTGCATCCACATCTCTATATCATAATGTAAAACTTTGTATAAGTATGCACTCATTGTTTTGTATTTGCTTGTGAAGGATTCTGTCTCTGGGGTAAAAGCTGGAATGCCGGTGGTGGGTCTTGGCACACGGAACCCTGAAAGTTTACTGCTAGATGCTGGAGCTTCTTTTGTTATTCAAGATTTTGGTGACAAAAAATTGTGGGAAGCACTGAAAGAGTTGGAGAATAGAGCTTGAAGTTTGAAACAGTAAAGTAAACAATAGACGAATCCACAGTAAATTTTTAGTTTGAAGTTTGAACTATGCTTTTGTACATCCTGATTGTACATGCATTGTATTCTTTTTTGGTTACATCGTAGGGTACGGAACGTCGAGTCCTTGACCTATGAAAATGTAATCCACTCTGAAATTAAGGTAAAAGTATTACATAGTACTCAGTTTGTGAATATATGTTCCTTCATATTCCGGAATGGCAGAATAGTTGACCAACTTCATATTCCTCCTGACATTGTGTAGCAAATTTACCAAGGGATGGAGCAAGTGGAGCAACCCCGCGATGCCGACATGGAGTGATATTTGACAAATATTTCATACATGAATTCAATTAATGCATCCATTTGGGTTTCATTGAAATTTCAATTCTTAAACCAAGTTAAATATCACTTGGATAGTTCCTAATTCCTATTCATACAAGTTGCAACCATGAAATCCAGAAATCGGAACAAGTTTGCCAACACTGAATTTTCCGTGGCAAGCACAAGAAATTTGGGAATACCAAGCAATGCAACATTTAGCTATGTGCAAGAAAAGGGTGGAAATGGATGAAGCAAGTACATAAGCTATGCAACATCAACCTGATAATACTATGAAAGAGTACATCACATACGTTTGACAGATATACAAAAGATCAATACACAGCAAACATAATCAGACAATTAATTAAAAGTACACCACCCCATTCCAAAGCCTCAGAACTTGGGTCAACAACATAATCAGATGAAAAGAAAAACCTCTGTAGCAGAAACTACAGAAACTAGTCTCAGCGGACCCATGATACAGAGTCCACCTCATCGCTAGCTGACTTGTATAAAAAGAGGCCATATATATGCAACTGTCATTTGTTTTCATCAGCTCAAGTTCAGATACAAATATTGCTGGTTGGGCCTCTCTAAATAGAATCTACCCATAACGCATCACATTTGTATATATATCTAATTTAGCATGAAACCTTCTCATCAGAACTGCAATACTACAGTTAATACTAAGCAATTGATCACATCAATTGTCATGGAAGACAAATAAACAAAGCAGGCTATTCACTATAGCATTGTCTACTTATTGTCTGCATGTTTCTGATACTGGGGTTAAAAGAGGATAATCACATTTAAGAACAGTCAATTCAAACAATAAACTAAGCAGTTCAAAACTTCACCCGGAAAATCTCCAAGTAATTTCAGGTGATCTCATCTCACTTATGAGGCACTTCGCGAAAGAAGTGAGATTTTGTGGAACAACCACGATGGTTTTGTCCGTATCCGGAGCCAAGAGTTTGATATAATTTTTGATTGTCTTGACTCTTGACACCAAATTTTGGTTCTTCAGGGAAAATACATAAACCTGGTACGCAAGAAACAACGGTTAATTGATGAACAACGCAACTTCTACCACATTAAATAGTTTCATGTGAGAGTCATGACCAGGAGGAGCTGCTCATAATCAAGAAATACCAGCAGGAATATATCAATCAAAGTTAGACAAGGTTATGATATGATTTGGAAAAAAAAATATACAAAAGGTTATATATATTACGATTGAGTGGATTAGTCACATACCGTCCGCAGTTGAATCTTGATGAGAGTCACCACCTTGATCCGAAACTATTTGAGCCGCACCTGCAACTTCCTCTAATTCTGCTTCATCCTCTAAAATTTGTGATAATAAGAGAAGGCGCATGTTTGATTTTGTAGAAATCTTCTCCTCCTTCTCCAACCCTGGTGCAGAATCTTCTGGGCATCAAGTTAATCTTGAGTAAAACGTCTCTGACATGTACAGAGACCAATTATTTGCAAAGGATATGACTCTTCCATACTGAAAAGGTGTTGCTTAAGCATGTCCTGACATCGGGTGAACCATTTCTTAGTAAAATCTAGACATGTAAAAACTCAAAATATCAATGGTTAATCTTGAACTGATTTTGTATCTTTACAACAGATTATCAACGGAAAGAATCTCAGCTGCCTCTCGTTTCCAGAATGTGTATCCTAGACTCCAAGAAGTTCCAGAACGCAGATTCAGTTGCTCATTGACAATTGAATATCAAAATCAGGATCATATGTTTGCATAAACAGAAGCACCATACGGAGGACTTGAAAGATTACCTAATCGGGGTTTTGATATACAAGGGGGAGGCGCTGGCTTCGAATCTCCTCGGTCTTTTGAGTTACGCGACAGCGGCTACAGGTCGCCGGAACACAAAAGCAACCCACAAAATGAAAATGAAAATGAAAATGAAATAGCGATGATGCTCACGTGTTTCGCACGATCCATCCGCCGGATTCTAAACCCTCGTGTCTACCGTCCCCATCCCCATTTCAAAATCCAACCCCCCCAAAATCCCCATTCTCTCTCTCTTTTCAAAATTCAAAATTATTAAGGGATCTAAAAAGTCCACGCTCCCAACCTCCTCTTCTTCTGCTTTCTTCTTCTTCTTCTTCTTCTTCTTCACTCTCACTCTCACTCCTTTCTTCCACTCTTTTTTTTCCGAGCTCAGAAAGCAACACCATGGGTTGTGTTTCTTCCAATCTCTTCAACCATGACGATGACTTCTCCCAGATCGGCAGCTCCGCCTTGAGCCACCACATCGTCTCCCTCACCTCCTCCACCTACGGCCTCCTCACACTCGACCCTCCCCCTTCCTCCACCTCTACCCCCCTCACCCCACCTCCCCGCTTCACATTCGGCTCCATCTTCCCGGCCCCCCTCTCCGAGCCCAGGTCCCTCTGGTCCGACCCGAAGCCCCTCCGGTCCGACCCCGAAGTCATTAACTCATGGGAGCTCATGGACGGCCTCGACGCCGAAAGCTTCCGCTTCTCGCCTCTTCCGCCGCCCAAGCCGTTCTCGATCCGGACCCCGAGAACCGCGGATCAAGAGAACTCCAACCCGAACCGGGTTAGCCGGTCTGTCTTGGACCGGTTCGAGAGGATATGCCCTCCGGGCGGAGAGAGCAAGGTCGTGCTATATACGACGTCGTTGCGGGGAGTTCGGAAGACTTTCGAGGCGTGTAATGCGGTGCGGTCGGCGGTCGAGAATCTCGGAGTGATGGTCTGCGAGCGTGACGTGTCGATGGATCGGGGGTTCCGGGAAGAGCTGAGCGATTTGATGGAGGGGAAAGACAAAGAGGCGGCGGTGCCGCCCAGGTTGTTTGTCAAGGGAAGATATGTGGGTGGATCCGAGCAAGTTTTGAAGATCGTGGAGGAGGGTTTGTTGGGTCAGATTCTAGATGGGCTGCCCAAGAAGCGGGCCGGGTCGGTTTGCGAAGGGTGCGGGGAAGCCAAGTTCTTGCCGTGTTTTCAGTGCAATGGGAGCTCCAAGATGGTGCTGGTGGTGAAGGAGGAGGCGGTGGGGATGAGAGGAGGAGGCGCCGGCACGGTGGTGGTGAGGTGTCCCGAGTGTAATGAGAATGGGTTGGTGCTTTGCCCTATTTGTAGCTGATTGCTCGAATCTAACCTTCTGCTGCTGTGTTTTGTAAGATGTTTCTGAAGAGACTCTTCTTGAGTTTCTGGAAATATAATGCTTATGTGTCTCCTGTTTTTGTATGTTTATATATGTATGTTGTGGTTTGGGAAGATCCTTCTAATTTTGCTTCAACAATGCATAGTAATAACTTTTCAATTTTAAATTCATAAACAGACAATTAGGCTTTTAACATTATGGAACTATTGATTCATGATACCTGGTCAAATTAGATGGAAAGATTGAAACTAGGGAAAATTCTGTCAGTTGGTTTTGTTTGGAGAATTTCAATGTGGATGATATACTGTTGTGCTCTAGAAAATTTAAGAGATTCTGCTGATAGTTGTGCTTCACATCTTTTCAAATTCTGCGCCTAATGAGTTTTTGTTACTTTAGTGAGTGTGCAAGAGATTACAAGCTCTATTGGAGGCTTACTTGAATCTCCAAAGTTTCAAGCCTCTTATTGATGTTGGACATAGACAACCATTTGTAGTTGTTACTATGCAAATGTTAGAGCTCCACGCTGCATCTTTTTTATGGGTCTGGCTTTTTGACGTGATCACTCTGTGATGACAAAGTCTTATGCTACTCATTGTATCTGTATCACTGCATGCTGCAACTTTAGTGTCACCAACATATGATTCAAAGTTTTGCAAATGAATACAATGACGCGCAGGGTAAATGATTACAAGCATATTCAATCGTTTGATACGTTTTTATGTCCTGTTATAGGTTCTTTTAGAGTTCAACCTCTCAATGTGCTTTGGATTACATCAGGAGTTCTTTCACCTCAGCTCACAATTCTCTTGTTTGCTATTGTCTTGCTTCACATTATTCATAGCTTACTTTGGCCTTTTCAGTAAAGGACCATAGGAACTTGTCCTCTCAATGCAATCTCAGTGGAAAATCTGTCCAGATTTGTGTTTGAATTTTAGGATTTTTGTGAGGATTGAAGTGGGATGACAGGAAAGAATGGGCCTCCTTTTCAACAGTAAAAGGACAATGATTTGTGAAGTAAAATGGTAAAATTTGTGTTAAATGACTTGTATCAGGGACTACATCTACCACACTTTTTCTGGTGCTATTGCAATTTCAAACTTTAAATTGTTCTTTAGCAGCAGTGTACTTTGCTTTACTTCTCCATTTGGGTTTACTGCAAGGATGCTCAAATCATTTGTTTTGCTCAATTAAAACTTTACCATTTTATCCTGAATGGACAACGTTTGGCAAAATTATTAGTTGATTAATAAGTTATTTTTTTGGTCATTATAGTTCATTAATAAGTTGGTAAAACTCATTAGAGATGGAATCTCTGCTAAAACTAATTGGGCTGGACATTTTATATAGTTTCACTATATCTTTCATTAAGATAAGTTGGGCTGAGTTTTACCGCCGAATCCAAATGCAGAAACCGAGGTGTGTTTAGCAAATGATTCTCACGTGTTTCGCACATCCGGCAGAAAACGGCGATTCTTTACCGCCGGCACTATTCATATCTGACCGTTACTTCGGAGAAACGAACAATTTAGAAGAAATGAACCACATTCTATCGTATACAACTGCCCTTTTGTAAAAGTAAATGAAATAGAGATATATTGACCAGCAAGAAAAGCTGCTAGTGATCCTCTATCCATAATTGTATGCATTGTTTCAACTCACACTTTCACCTATATTGCTGTGTACATGATGAATGACACCAGTAACGAAACAACGTAAATTGATTCACTGCATCACCTATATGGCTGAAATTATTTATGTTGCTACTGAACATGAAACAAAATCGATATCACCTCCAAATAGGAAAAAGCACCTCAGGTTTGCTGCTTAATCTGGGCAGTGGGTACATAGCTTCCCTTTAAAACTTCTAGAAGTCTGTAAACCCTTACAGTAGCACAGACCCGGATAACTTCTAGCAGTTGGTATCAAGTATTGCCCTGCATTTGTAATTGGTCCAGAACTCATATAAGCTATAAACCCAGTACCATAATCACCAAAAAGAAGCAATTTCTGACATCAAGTTCAAAACCTGGCCGCAAAATCACGAACAAGGCATTCTCAAGGCCAACCCAGATAAAAAGTTTGGTGCCTTTTCAAATTCAATACCATAAAATAAGGAAAGAGGATACATAGAGATAGGGAATGAGGCAAAACTGCAAACCTTTGGAGACGGAGAGTACTAATCTGGTGTTTGGCGGGCTGTGCCATAGTTGGAAGAGACTGCAAGCCCTGCTCATCTCTCTTCTTCTTCTTCTTCTGACGAATTTGTTATGTTTTGTAAACAAAGGCCAAGTGTAAAAAAAAAAAAGAAGAAGAAGAAGAAGCTTCTGAGGTTTTTATCTTGAGCTTTGAGTTTTAACCCGGTTTTGGTCTTACAGTTCAACAAGACCCAAACCCGACCCGGCTTGGAACAATAGCCAATTGGTATAGAAGTGAGTGCCCAACGCGAACAACTTAAGTACTATGGCGGTGGGCATAAAAAACCGAAACTCCGATCATGTCCCAAAATTTATAAGGACGAGACGGAAGTCTAAAAACGTTTGTCTCATTCCGATCTTGTCTCATTCCATAATAGTGGGATAAGACGTTGGACGAATAATTTATATTCTGTTTCTCCCGTCTCGTCCTATTTTTAATGAAAACTTAAAAATTCTTATATATTTGTATCAAAATGAAATTAATTTATGTTCTTAATAACTTCAAAATTATATCAACTCAAATAATAATGGTAAATTATGATATTTTGAACATAATATGCTTTGTTTTTGTTAAAATTTCATTATTGAATGTTATTTTGTTAATGAAAAAGTAAAAATATATGTTTTTATTTAACTTTATAAGAAGGTGAGATTTGTCTCGTCTCGTCCCAACCGGGATAATTATGAGTTGCATTCTTAAAAACCCTCGTCTTGTCCCGATCCCGTCCCGATTCAAAAGAGTGGGATGAGACGTGTGAAGAGCTCCGTCCCGTGCCCACTCCTACTAGGGACAAGGTATATGCCAGTCACAGAGATACCAGAAACACAAATGAACCATTCAATTTGGTAGGCACACAACAAAAACTAGGGTTGGGACCAGTACGGTTCAGTTCGGGATTCGGCCGATACCGATACCGATAATTTATTCGGTTTCAATTTCGGTTTGGGATCGTAAATTTGAAACTTAATACCGAACTGAACCCGTACATATCGATTTGGGGTTCGGTTCGGTAAAATTGTACACTTTTACATGTATTTATATCTATTAGTTAATGTAAATTAATATTGAAAGTCTTTAAAAGTACAATTTAGACTTAAAAAACTAAAAAAAATATTATAAATACATATATTTAATGTATTTTATACATTCGGTACGAATTATAGATATACCGAACCGTACCGTTTATAAAATTTCAGTATTAAATTCGGTACGGAATAAAGATATTTTACCGATTCGTACCGACCCATCGATATTCGGTACGGGACGGTCGGTTTAGGTACCATTTTTTCGGTACCAACTCCCACCCCTAACAAAAACATAAGCTTGTTAGTTCTCAGATTGCTTCATATTTCCATAGTAATGGTAGCTCTACCTCAGCTTCTTCAGTATCACCACCACCTCCTCCCCACCACTTCCCCAAAACCCATTTGCAGACACCAAACTTCACTAAACGAGCCTCCACCTTTCTTACCAGGATATCCATTTCATCAGACTCTCCCCCACTTAACAGGTATGTACATAACTACTTCATTTATATTTTGTCCATTCACATTTGTCAAATTGAAAAAACATGGATTCTTAATAGCACTGATTGTTGTTTCTTCTTCATGGAAATTTGATTGGTACCCATCAACACTATTAATGCATCTAATATGATATGCAATTTGATTCGTTCTATGGATTGATGATTACAATGATACAAGTTTAGGAAGAAAAATCATACGTAGGAAAGAATAAACTCGTAATCGGCATGATTGGATCATTTGGATGAGTCCGTTTGAATTTCCAGATATCTAATTCGTATGAGAAGACCACTGTTAATTCGAGTAATGCCCACTTGCCCAGACCATGTATTTACACTAGTAAAGGTTTTCTGTGGTGGGTGGCTATATTCCTAGATCAAATGTCTGTTATTAAATCATATCTAGCAAATCTAGCATGTCATTAGGGTAATTTGATTACAGCTTTGGAGAGAGAGAATATGTAGAGTCAAATTGAAGTAATACTTAAAATCATTGGATTTCTGTATAGATTTGTATTCAACATATTTGGAACATTTACATTAGTCACTGCAAAGTCATACTTAAAAGTTAGAAAACAGAGAAAATTGAAGCATGCATATCAGCAGAATTGTAGACCTCAGAAGTGGGATATATACAATTTTGTTGGAAATATAAGGGACAGTTCAAGAAGCTTTGTGTGATCTCATCTTAGCAAAGCTACTCACTCCCTTCCATGGAACAGATTGTGTTCCTTCTGATGCATTGAGAATGAATACACTCCTGGCACTATATATATTTTGCAAAATGATGAATTAGCGACGTGAATTCTTATCTAACTATCTTATAAACCAGATACACACACTTCTTCAACAGTAAATGTCAACACTGACAGTTAAGGCCCAGTTTGGGTTTGAAGTGAAAAAACTCAAAAATGGAAAATTGTGTGAGACTAGCAATATCATGTAAGCTCATGAGGCGTCAAAAGACTGGATAATAAGTTTACTACATTTCAGTCTAGGCTTAGGGAGACCAGCAATATCATGTAGGAGAATAAGCACTAACTGCAGTGGTTTTCCATGTCCTTATTTGTATCTTAAACCCTCCACGATATTTTGTCTCAGATTCCTAGTGTACGTCATATTCAGTTAGTTGTGATTGCAGTTTTGTCAAATGTAACTTACTTTGTTGATACTTGATAGGCCCAATTAGTGAACTAGAGAAAAATAGTAAAGACAAGAACAGTTCTGTTTCATTCATAGCGACCAAGGGGCCACAAATACATCTGGTGCATCAAAATGGTGTTCAGTAGCTACAATATTTCAGGACCAAATGGATTGAAAACCAAGGCTTGAAACGAGCTGCAGTGACAAATGCACCAAGACCAAATGGGGAGCTATTAGTATCAGCACTGAACCTCTCGAGTTTCTTTGAAGTTTTTGTTATTGCAAATGAATGTGAACGAGCAAAACCATTTCCTGACCCTTACTTGAAAACTCTTCAAGCACCTAATGTCTCACACAAACATGCTTTCGTCTTTGAGGTTTGCATACTATGACTGCTTTGCATCCACATCTATATATCATAATGTAAAACTTTGATATACGTATACACTCTTTGTTTTGTATTTGCTTGTGAAGGATTCTGCCTCTGGGGTAAAAGCTGGAGTGGCAGCTGGAATGCCGGTGGTGGGTCTAGGCACAAGGAACCCTGAAAGTTTACTGCTAGATGCTGGAGCTTCTTTTGTTATTAAAGATTTTGGTGACTCAAAGTTGTGGGAAGCACTGGAAGAGTTAGAGAATAGAGCAGTCATACAGTAAAGTAAACAAAGGACGAACCCACAGTAAATTTCTAGTTTGAACTATGCTTTTGTACATGCATTGTATTGTTTTGTAGTTACAATGTTACATCGTAGGATATGGAACGTTGAGTCCTTGACCTATAAAAATGTAATCCACTCTGAAATTAAGGTAAAAGTATTGCATAGTACTCCTCATACATCCTATTCTGTCTTGTGACCAAAGATGCAAAACAGAATAGGGCCGAATGTAAGATGGAGGCCACCAACTGTGAAGTTGAATACTGATGCAGCAATTGACATTAAAATTTAAACAGAAGAAGGCTGGGGTTAGCGGATGTTTGCAGGGCCGTAGAAGCTGCCTGGAAAACCTTCTATTGACGCGCCGGAAGCTCAGAAGTAGGGTGCTATCAATTCTTAAACCAAGTTAAATATCACTTGGATAGTTCCTATTCATACAAGTTGCAACCATGAAATCCAGAAATCGGAACAAGTTTGCCAACACTGAATTTGCCGTGGCAAGCACAAGAAAATTTGGGAATACCAAGCTATGCAACATTTAGCTATGTGCAAGAAAAGGGTGGAAGGGGATGAAGCAAGTACATAAGCTATGCAACATCAACCTGATAATACTATGAAAGAGTACATTACATACGTTTGACAGATAAACAAAAGATCAATACACAGCAAATACAAACAAACAATTAAACAAAGTACACCACCCCGTCCCAAAGCATGAGAACTTGGGTCAACAACATAATCAGATGAAAAGAAAAACCTCTGTAGCAGAAACTATCAAGATATTCAGAAACTAGTCTCAGCGGATCCATGATACAGAGTCCACCTCATCGCTAGCTGACTTGTATACAAATATCATAGCATTTGTTTAGGACAGTGACCTGTGTTTCTTCCACAGTACTGCCTCCAGCAGTCTTCTTTTCCTCACAATCAAGATCCCTTTGCTCAGGAACTAGAACGTGCTCTTGAACCAACACTTGTCCCTTCTGAACCAATACAGTCAACAGATTCAGAAGAACTTTCTTCTATAAAAAGAGGCCAGATATATGCAACTGTCATTTGTTTTCATCAGCTCAAGTTCAGATACAACTATTGCTGGTTGGGCCCCTAAATAGAATCTACGCATAACGCATCACATGGTTATATATATCTAATTTAGCATGAAACCTTCTCATCAGAACTGCAATACCACATCTACTACTAAGCAATTGATCACATCAATTGTCATGGAAGACAAATAAACAAAGCAGGCTATTCACTATAGAATTGTCTACTTATTGTCTGCGTGTTTCTGACACGGGGGTTAAAAGAGGATAATCACTTTTAAGAACAGTCAATTCAAACAATAAATTAAGCAGTTCAAAACTTCACCTGGAAAATCTCCAAGTTCAGTGATCTCATATCACTTATGAGGCACTTTGCAAAAGAAGTGAGATTTTGTGGAACAACCACGATGGTTTTGTCCGTATCCGGAGCGAAGAGTTTGATGTAATATTTAATTGTCTTGACACTTGACACCAATTTTTGGTTCTTCAGGGAAAATACATAAATCTGGTAACAAGAAACAACAGTTAATTGATGAACAACACTATTTTTACCACATTAAATAGTTTCATGTCAGAGTCATGACCTCGCTTCCTTCTACAGTTCTACTTATAGTAAGCTCTTCCCATTTCATTTTCTGTCTAAATTTTGTTCTTAAACTGTGGCAACGCTATGTCAAAAACTCAAAATCACAATCTGAAACTACGTAGTCTCAAACTGCCAGCAGTTGTGTCACTGTCTCTCAAGCACTACAAAGCTTCATAACCTTTTCCTTTAAATTAATTCTTCATCTCAAAAATTATAAAACATGACTGCAAAATTATATTCACACGTGGGTAATAATAGTTGCTTCTACATGATCAACTAAAGTATATATGCATAGAACAAATAAAACTTATCTTATACTTGATCCTCTATACAATATTCTTCTTTTTTACACTTCAAACGACGATAAAATAGTCCTAAAATGGATAGCCAGAGTTGTATCATTATCAGTATAAAGTTTCAATATGAAGACTGAAGCTGATCAGAAATTACAAGTAAACATAACTCACTCCAAAATCAAAAGCTAAAGTAGTAGATTATACCGTGATATATAGATTTAGACAAAAAGAAACCAGAAAGAGACATACCTGTGTGACTGAAGTTGCGAAGGTCTTATGGTGACCCAAGTATTGATGACAGCAGCAGCTTGTAGGGAGTTAACAAGGGAGATTAGGAGTGGGAGGAAGCTTGAATTTCGTCTGTATTCTCAGCAGGAGGAGCTGCTCATAATCAAGAAATAGCAGCAGGAATATATAAATCAAAGTTAGACAATGTTATGACACGATTTCAAGATTTAATCACAAAACATGTACAAAAGGTTATATTAGGATTGAGTCAATTAGTCACATACCGTCCACAGTTGATTCTTGATGAGAGATGTCACCAGCTTGACCCGAAACTATTTGAGACGCGCCCGCTGCTTCCTCCTTTTCTCGCTCATCGTCTTCATGAATATTTGTGATAATAAGAGACGGCACATGTTTGATCTTGTAGAAATCTTCTCCTCCTTCCCCAACCCTACTGCAGAATCTTCTGGGCATGCTGTTAATCGTGAGTTCCTTGAGGGTTTTAATATCCTGAAGCCCATCCGGACATTCCACCAGTTTCTCGCAGTAATGAATGTTCAATCTGTGAAGACAAGGCATGGCTCCTCTCTCCACCTTCCACTCCTTCAAGGAATCCAAACTCCACAGGGTAAGAGATTCCAGATGAGGAAAGCCTCCTTGAGAGAAAACCATTCTTTCTGATCTGATAGAATTAGCCCCGAGGTAAAGCACCCTTAACTTGGGCAGCTTCTCCAGTATTTCTATCTGGTCGTCCTTCAGATCTGTAAATTGGAGTGTTATCTTGGTGAGGTTTGGATAGCCCAGGAGCTCTCTTGGTAGCTCTCTCATTATCCCACGCAGTCGCAGCTTGTAGAGATAAGGACACCTTAATACTATATCTCTTGCTTTAACGATATTAGTATCCTCTGACCTCACAGATAACGATAACGACTGAAGATGCTGATATGTCACATTTCTTGATATCAACACGTCATTCAATTCTTCCCACTGACTAGATTTTGATGCAAGCATGCCAAGTTTTCTGAGCTTGGTTAACTCAACAAAATCATTCAAATCACACCTGTCAAGTGATATATTCACCAACGTCTGCAAATTACACAGCCTTGATAGTGACTCTTTCTTAACCTCCGAAAAATTACGAGGTAGATACAAATGCCTCAGTTGCTCCATATTACAAAACACACATCTGATTTTGGAATTCCCAACCCAATAATAACGTAAGTCTAGAGTTTGCAAAAGTACCAAATTAGATACTGATGATGGCACCTCATCAAATATACTATTTTTGAAACTCAGAAACCTCAAATGGACTAGATCCCCAATTGTTTTTGGTAACTTCATCACAGAGCAAAGAATGTTTTCAAACTTCAAGACTCTAAGCAATTTGAAGTCATTGAATATTGATCGCATTACTTTTTTGTTCAAGATACTCCCAAAGCTCCCAGGGCTAAAACATAACATGGACCTAATGCGGTCATCTCTTCCAACCCTACTACTGAACTCCTCCTGTTTAAGTTCACTGATCAAATAAATGGCAAGTCTTCGAAACTTACCGTTTAGTCTTGTACTGGATACCATGCCCACAGAAAAGTCAACAACATCCAGAAAATTTTCCTCTTTTGCCTTTTGCAAGCACAAGTCTCGCATAAGATCATGAAGACGACATGTTTTCACCTTCCCGCTCAAACCGTAGTTTGCCACTTGAACCATGGATCTTTCTACCAGTTCAACTAGCCAACTATATGCTTCATCCTCCATTATTTCAACTGAGCCATGTATATCTGATGTTGAAGTTATAAACCCTTCTGCAATCCATAATTGAATCAATTGTTTAACCGGTATCTCACGATCCTCAGGAAACTGGGCCAAGTACAGAAAGCATAACTTTAACTGAGATGGTAAATCATCGTAACTCAATGCCAAGACACCTGCTACACCAGAATCTTGACCTGTGTTATCTCTTTCAAGGACATTTGTGCCTCTCATTATGTATTTATCCACACTTCCACTTACTAACTCCCACTCCTCAACTTTCTCTCGTCTACTTAGAAACCCGGCGAGCACACGGATCGCTAATGGCAGACCTGAGCAATGCACAAGCATCTTCTCTCCTATTTCTTTTTTCTTTGCATAAATAACCGAGTCTGGAAAAGAAACCAAATTATCATATTAGTTTCCAGACTCAGTAAGAGGGAGATTATTTCATTTCCCAAAAAAAAAAAAGAGGGAAATTATTTAGCCATTAGTTGTTAAGCTAGAAAATTAAGTATAGATAGAAGTTTAGTTAGGTATACCTGTTTTGTCTCTTCCAGATATAGCAATCTTTTCAAATAGTTCCCAGCTTTGGTTTCCATCCAGTGGTCGGGGTTGGTGCAGATGATCATTTCCGGATGCCAGTGATGAGGCAACTTCTTTCTTGCGAGTAGTGAGTAACATCCGGCTCTCCGTTTCTTCATTGATTGGGAATCCAGCTTTTATCGAACTCCAAGCCTCTTGAGTCCATATGTCATCAAGAATCACCAGACATCTCTTTTCTCGTTGGATTCTACAAACCTCCTGTGCTATTTGATCCTTTTTCATTTTGGAGATTTCTTCCCTTCCCTCGGTAGTTGGAGAAGTCAGTTTAACTAAAATATCTTCCAGTACATCTTTTCCTTCCCATTGTTGAGATATACAGACCCAAGCAACACAATCAAAATGACGCTTAATTTCAGGTTGTTGAAAAACCTGTTTTGCAAGAGTGGTTTTTCCGGAGCCGCCCATCCCCCAAATGGAAACAACAAGGTGACTCTTTCTTCCCTCACCAACTCCTTCACCAGTTTATCAGTGTTTTCCTCCAACCCGACAATATGACTATCAACTTCATGACCATATGTTAGCCTCCGATCTCGTCGCCTCTTAAAAGCTTCAGCTCTTTCCGAGTCACTTGTTTGCCTGATGTTATAACTTTGCAAACTCGACCTCAGATGAGAGAGTTTGGTCATAATATCCTCAATTTCGGACCCGATCTTGTATCGATGAACTCCTTCCTGAAAGATGCAGCCAAACCTTTTGAGAACAATCTTCACAGTACCAGCTCCTCTCCTCCTCCTGATAGCCACTTTCAAGGCAAAAGATTCAATGACATCCTCCAAGTCATAAGCAGCATCTCTAATTAGTTTAACCCAAATGCGCACCACTTCTTCATCTTGTTGCCTCGTATCTGCGTCTTTTAAAAATCCCCGGATCAAGTGTAGCTCAATCTGCGCAAGCTCAATTTGGTAGCCAACTCCACTCAAGAATTTCGCTTGCTGAATGATTAACTCTCCGAGGGGCTTGATCCCTTCAGTCACAATTGCAACAACAGCTTCAGCCATCTCTCTCTCTCTCTCCCTCTCTCTCTCGAATTGGTGAACTTAATCTTCTTCGGGATAGATGGACAGCAAAGCTCTTCTATATGCAAAGATTCTTCCGAATAGCTGAAGATAAGACAGAAAGGTGGGGCGGCTGCAAATGGTCACTGTCGGAATAGCAACTGGAATCTGTCTATTTCCACTCATTCAATGAACTTGTTATCGTAACGTGCTCATACTTTGTAATCAATCATCTACCTCCAATTGATTTTTATAAATTCATATCTTCACATGATCAACCAATTCTAAATTTTTTTGTTAGGTGATGATTATAAGATGATAGTTTTGTCACCTAGTCTATAGTCATGCATGGTTGTAATATTATCAGTACAAAACATAAGAGTCAAGCTAACCATAAATTAAAATGTAAACACAACACATCCTAGACCAAAACATGAAGTAGAAATTACACCGTTACAGTAAAATTTAGAAGAAAGAAAGTGAAACATAGCAGGAAGAGAGAGGCATATAGGTATGGCTGCTTTCTGCAGCCAAGAACTTGGGGAAGCAGGACTGAGCTGCCGTAAGTGTTTAGCCATCTGAAAAAGCCCAAGAACATAAAGTGAGCTACCTTAGGCCACGTTCTAATGGATTATATGTTTTGTAACAAAGTTGGGCAACACTTATCCATGGATTGCCATTGCGAAGTTCCTAAAAGAGTTCAGCGTCTGTTATGGTGCTTATTATGTTAAGTAATAGAGGGAGAATGCACCTAGCTAGGGTAGTGAGGATGCATGCTTTTATGGTATTGAAAGAATTCATGACAATTCGTAGCTTGTGGAGGAAACTTTTATGAGCTTTATGTGAGTGTACTCAAATGCCGCCATGTTCTATCTTACTTGGGATTTGGTTGATGCAGACTGCACTGGCTTTGGTTTTGGCTGTTAGAGCATTTGGCAGAAAGTCAGAAACTTCCTTAATATATTCATGCCCTTGAGTTGTTTAGTGATATATGTTGGTTGTTGTGGAAAAGTTGGAACAAGTGTGGAGGAGGGTAAACAAATCCTGCGGGATTGGAATGCGAAAAAATGGCCATGTCACTTCGAGGGAGTACAAACGAACGGTGGTCTTGTGACCAAAGATGCACAACAGAATAGGGCTGCATGTAAGATGGAGGCCAGCAAGGCAGCAACTGTGTGAAGTTGAATACTCATGCAGCAATAGACAATAGAAATTTAAACAGAAGAAGGCTGAGGTTGGCATGGATGTTTGCAGGGTACTAGGAGCTGCCTGGAAACCCTTCTATTGTCGCGCTGGAAGCACTTGCTATCCATCTTGGTCACAACATATGTAGAGATGTAGGGTTCTATCACTTAGAAGTGGAACGTGGCTCCATCATAGTAAATCCCAGAGCGGACCTGGAACTCTGTTGAGGGAGCTAGATAATATTAGATGTCTTCAACCTTTGAATCAGTCGAGTGAACTATCTATGATATTAGATACGGCAACACAGCAGCGCATAGGTTGGCAAAACAGGCTTTGGTTGCTGGGGTGGTACTTTTTACTTGCTCTGATCAAGAAAAAGAAAAGGAAGGCGAAATTAAGAGCCTTTTAACCGGAATGGCGGAATAGTTAGATGCGCAAACCAGAGAGACCAACTTCATTTTCCCCCAGAAGAAATCTGACACTGAATCGATCACCTCGTGGAGCAAATTTACCAAGGCATGGAGCAATTGGAGCACCACGCAATGTTGAGAAATAGGAACAAGTTTGCTAACACTGAATTTGCCGTGGCACGCACAAAAAAACTTGGGAATACCAAGCTATGCAACATTAAGCTATGTGCAAGAAAAGGGTGCAAAGGGATGAAGCAAGTACATAAGCTATGCAACATCAACCTGATAATACTATGAAAGAATACATTACATACGTTCTACAGATATACAAAAGATCAATACACAGCAAATATAATCAAACAATTAAACAAGAGTACACCACCCCATCCCAAAGCATGAGAACTTGGGTCGACAACATAATCAGATGAAACAGAAAAACCTCTGTAGCAGAAACTATCATGATATCCAAAAACAACTAGTCTCAGCGGACCCATGATACAGAGTCCACCTCATCGCTAGCTGACTTGTATAATTCAAGCCTCTTAGCGCACTGCAGCCTCCTCTCCATCAATGCCGGGTCTTCGTCAAGCAGTTGACCCAACTACTTACCCTGAAACACAAGCCAATGCAACCATTAACCTAAACCAGAATAAATACAAAGCTAGCCCAAACCAAAAAATCAAAACATGAGAATATTATTGAAAGTTATGCTTGATAGGCGTTAGGCGGAATAACCTATGCCCTGATTCTAATAGTAGTATTCACTATCTTGAACCACTGAATGGCTGGATACCAGATAACATCAGCAGATTAAAAGAGCAGTCAAATCAAGCTTGATAATAAGGGTCGGGCAAGGAAATAGCTAGAGTCATTGCATTTTTTATTGAGGTCCCTACAGAGCTGACAGTACAATGCAAGGGGATTTACAAGGAATTAGTCCATTTTTACAAGGAATTACAAGGAATTAGTCCATTTTTAGATCCAAAAACACTCAACACAACGATATATCATATTCTTTCCAAATCTGAAAATCAATTGCAAGGATATGCAATACTCTTTGCACAAACTCATCAATTGTAAGGAACTGCACAAACTCATCAATTGTAAGGAACTTCTAAGTCCTTGCATATCCAACTTGTTGCAAAAGAGGAAATTCGTTGTAGTGAACACACCACCTTCAAAGGGCAGTGTACTACATTACAAAAATGGAACCATCATGTTCAGTAAGCATTGTTAATTTGGTATACAAACATATAGAGAAGTAGGACTGGAACTACAATTCTGGAAGTAGTTTAATATAGTGACCATTAAAGGTTACCGTAACACAGAATTCTAGGATTATGGAAATACACAAGTAAAGCTGTTTCGTAGAGTTTTATGCAGGACCAAGTTAGTTAGAAAAGCATAATGTGTATTTTGCTTTCATACCTTTGATCTTAATAAAACTAAGGTTTCACAATAAACCAAGAATTTGATGTTAAATTAATTCCATCTCTGGTGTGTTTGAGCTTTTAAACTATATTTATACTTATAATTTTATTCTTTACTTTAATTAGACCAGCTCAACATCAATGACAGGGGAGCACTGATCTAGGGGATATAACAATACTAACAAAGAGGCTTAAAACGATACACAATTGCAAAGGACTTGGGAGGGACTTCAACAGTACCCAACTATCCAGCTGTGTGGTAAATAATCAAAATATCAAGATAAAAGAAACCTCACGGCCTCACCCCTCAAAGTTTCTAGAACTCATCATCTCACATACAGGTAACGAAGTAGGTATAAAATCAACCAATATGTTACAGTAATCTTAAGGCACACAATCCAGATGATTAAGGAAGTTCCAGATTATATAGAGTGCAGGAGAAACATAATGCAGGGTGTAACTGGAAGTAACAATGCAAGAAAAAGAACACAAAAGAATTAAGCGTCAAAGAATCAGATCACATGGAACTGAATGGCAACTACATTCATTGTTAGATTGAACTAGGCCTTACAATCGGTATACAATCAAGTGATCAGAGTGCAATCCCAACAAAAAAATAGTATACTGCATAGAAGTACTACTACAGAATGGTAAAGTCCAAAGAAAATCAATAACCCGCTCAAACAAGTTGAATGCATAATCACACCAAAAAAAAAACCTTTAATGGAATAACATTCGTCACTTCTAGCATCTATCAACTGTTGAATAAGTAGCTATATCCTATACAACATCCACTACCAGCAATTTGCAAAATCCAAAAACCATACAAACCAAATCACTACTCACATTACTTGGAGACCAAAAGGACTTCAGGTTTTTTAGCTTTGCTCGGCGTGTTGACATTCGAGGATGAATTAGCACCAGCAGCTGCAGCAGCCTTGGCTGCCTCCCTTCCCCTGTTATCAAGCCGAATGAGACTCTGGGTGGCTAAAATCGTCTTGGACTCCAAATCATGAGAAGCCCTGGCATACAATCTCCTCACCGCAACAGAAGCAGCATCCTTAACCTCCTGAGAACTCAACGGCCCCAACAAACAATGCCCCAATATCCGCAGCGCCGGCTGCACAATCTCCCACGGCAACGGAATCCTCGCCCCCTTTGACTCCTCCTCCTCCTCCACATGACCGACTCCATTGCTGCTCCCATTCGGCTCGATTCTCAGCTGCCCCATCTCCTCGGCCACATCACCATCCTCCTCCTCCACCTCAATCTCGCTCCCATTCTCATTACCAGCCTCCAAGAACCCAGCAATCTCCGGCTCACAGTCGAATTGCCGCTGACAGGAGCAATCGTCGCCGCCGGCCCAAGAAGCCAGGAACCTGCAGAAGTCAATCTTGGACCAGGCCGGCATCTGCGAAATGTGCTTGTAGTAAGAATCCAGGGCAACTCCGACAATGCAGGACCGTTTGGTTGACTTGACGGCGGCCTGGGGCTCCAGCGGCGGCGACAGGACCCCGAAAGACTGTGCATTACCGGAATTGGAGCCGGAAAAGCTCGATTTGGGGCTGCGCGGCGGAATGTGGTAGAGAGAGGGCTGGGAGAGGTCGGGGATGGAGACGACGAGGGGCTTGCCGTTGCGGGACTTGGTCTCGGCGGCGTAGAGGGCGAGGAGGACGGCCTCGAAGCCGGCGAGGGAGTGGGAGGAGAGAGAGTGGACGCGGGAGAGGTAGAGGCCGGAGAGGAGAGGGAGGAAGGAGAAAACGACGAGTCGTAGATGGGGGTCGGAGGAGAGGAAGGTGTCGTAGAGCCAGTGGCAGAGGGGGTCGGATCCGGAGCCGGAGAGAGGGGCGGAGAGGGAGGCGGAGACGGCGGAGTAGGAGTCGGGGGAGGAGAGGAGGGAGAGGGCGGGGCGGTCGGAGTCGGCGAGGGAGGAGAGAGGGGAGGAGAGAGAAGGAGGGAGGAGAGTGGCGAGGGAGTGGATGCGGGACCGGGCTTTGGAGATGGATTCCCACCACGAGTGCATTGGGTCTTCGTCGGAGATGGGTCGGGGGTTGGGGTTTGGGGGGTTGGTGGCGGCGGAGGAGGCGGAGGAGGTTGGGGAGGAGGTGGTGTGATTCGGGTGCAGGTCCATTTTGGTGGTGTGGGTTTGACTCAGAGAGAGAGAGAGAGACAGACTGGAGTCCTCGTTGGTTCCGGAGGTGCTGGATTTACGCTTTATACGGTCTTGGCGACTTCGCTGCGAAAATTTTACTCTTTTTTTTAAGGGATCACCTTCGGTACCAAGTGATATCAGTACCACACTCATTTGCGTACCTGCTATAGCAATCTAGTTTGATTCGTCAGAACAGGTTTGTGTTCGATTCCGACCCGATTAGCACAAAACCGATTGAAATCAAAGGATTGAGTGGATATTAAGCCAACCCAGAAAAAGGAATGGAAGGTAACACATGCTCAATAATTTTCTCGAAAATGACTAAGCAAATGAAGATAGTATGGTGAAATCATAACATCAAGCTCAAGAACAATTATCCAAAAAGCCTATTTTAAAACGTGCAAATGACTTGTTAAACATGAAGACAAAATCCAGAAAGCCTACTATAAAGACATGTAAATGTAACGTTAACCATGTACACACAACACACAAACATTAGTAGACCTAAAATGCAAAAGTGTTTTAACAATTGCTACGGTAGGACGCAACCGCCGCAAAATTAGCGATGGCATGAATGTCGTCGCAAAATTTGGACCAGTGGCGATGACAAATTCTTGCCTTGGTCATTTGTCGTGGCTAACTAATTTTTTTTTTGTAGTGTATGTAGAAAAATGACCAAATAGAAGTAGACTGTAAATATAAAAACGCTTATATTTTCTTAAAATATCTACTGCTAGACATAAAAAGACTGGATAAATATGTAGACAAAACACATGAAAGTAGTAGACTAAAAGCATAGCAGTAAAAGTCTACTTCTATACATGAAAAAAACTCGTTAAGTATATAGACTAATGACTAAATAAAAGTATATTGTATATAGTATATAAGACGTTTATATAAGTTTATATATAAGTACTGTATATACTATATACTATATATAGTATATATAAGAACTTCTCATACGTGGCTTTCATCTAGGTGGGTGGGCATGAGGGTGGTCAAAAAGGTGGTCGGCAAATTTGTTTCTTTTGTTGTATTAGAAGATATGAGGTATATATGCATTAGAAGGTTAACCTGGCTAAACATTTTCAATCTTTGATGTTGCATTTGATCGAGATATTGTTCGGAAGCTAGAACCAGCTAATTAATTACAATAATTAGAATCAAAATAAAACAGCGACGATGATGGTAATAGTTTTTATGAATATGGAGATTTTAGAGAGAAACCTGAATTTGATATTCTTGAATAATGAAGAGGCTGCATCAGATACAACCCTAACTACTATATCTCTTACAATATATAGTGGGGACTGACCAACTATGGAGGGACACGTGCAATTGGTCTAATGAACAAGGCGACACAACATGCAATACAACATAATCTAGCTAAGTTGAACTAGAAGACAATGCAACTAATTAATACAATTAGGACAACAAAATTAAGACAAGGCCAATTTAAACCTTGTTCTCATAATACCCCTCCTCAGCTTGAAGGTGGGAAACAAGCTTCAAGTTGTCACATAGGTAGCGATGTTGAGGTGAGCAGAGGCCTTTAGTGAAGAGGTCGGCTAGTTGCTCTTTTGATCCAACGAACTTTAGCTTGATGGTCCCTGCTTTAACTTGGTCCCTTGTAAAGTGAATGTCAACCTCAATATGTTTCAGTTTAGAGTGAAAGACGGGATTGGTGGCAAGGGCCAGAGCAGATATGTTGTCACAATGAAGAGTAGGCTTGTCTAGAACTTCAATGTGCAAGTCTTGCATGAGATGTAGCAACCATTTTACCTCAGATGTGGTGTCAGCCATAGACCTGTATTCTGCTTCAATTGAGGATCTTGATACTGCAGTTTGCTTCTTGCTGCACCATGACACATGAGTACCTTCAAGGAGAATAACAAATCCAGTTGTTGATTTTCGATCATTGGGGTCACCAGCCCAGTCTGCATCACAGTAGGCATCCATTTGAATAGGATTGAGAGAGAACTTCTTGGTGGTTTGACCCCTCCTGAACCATATGCCATAATCAAGAGTATCTTTGATGTATCGCAATATCCTTTTGGCTGCAATGAGATGAGTATCTGTTGGACAATGCATGAATTGGCACACTGAGTTTACACTGTAGGCAATGTATGGCCGTGTAAAGGTTAGGTACTGAAGGCATCCCACTATGCTCCTAAAGTGAGCACTGTCTTGCTTGTCAAGTTGTTGTCCCATGTCCTTGATAAGTTTTAGACATGATTGACAAGGAGTTATTTGAGAATGACAACTATCAAGACCGGTTTTATGAATTACCTCTGAGGCATACTTTTGCTGAGAGACAAAGACATCTCCATTCTTCATATATTTTATTTCCAGCCCCAAGAAAAAGCGTAGAGGACCTAGATCAGTCATGTCAAACTCTGCTTGTAAAGAACTCTTCACTTTACCAATAAGATTTTCACTATTTCCTGTGATGATAATGTCATCAACGTATAGGAGCAAGTACACTTTTGAGCTTCCAGAGATTAGGACAAACAAGCTTGGATCAGCATCAGATGGTTTAAAGCCTAGAGAGGGCAGAAAAGATGTGAACTTTTCATTCCATGCTCTTGGAGCTTGCTTTAGACCATGGAGAGACTTGTTGAGTCTGCAAACATGTGAGGTAGGTTGTTGTTCAAAGCCACCCGGTTGAGATATGTATACCTCTTCAGTTAAGGAGCCATGGAGAAAGGCATTTTTGACATCAAATTGGTGAAGTTTCCACCCATGTTGAGCTGGTAGAGCAAGGATTAGTCTCACAGTAGTGTGTCTCACAACTCGAGAGAATGTTTCATCATAATCAATGCCATACTCTTGACTAAAGCCTCTAGCAACTAGCCTGGCCTTGTATCGAGCAATAGAGCCATCTGTATTCCTCTTGATTTTAAACAACCATTTGCAGGAGACAAGATTTTTGCCAGGAGGAAGTGGTACTAATGTCCATGTGTTCTGCTTTATCAAGGCATTATATTCTTCTATCATAGCTTGTTTCCACACTGGTTCCAGTAGAGCATTTTTATAATTGTTAGGTTCAACTTCCATTGGATTTGAGGATGTATTTGCCATAATGGACAAGAGACACTTCTTTTTGACTATTCCTCTCTTGCTCCTTGTCAGCATTGAGTGAGTATTATCCGGATCAGCAGTTAATCCTTCAATTGGATGAAGGATATTGGCCTCTGAAACTTGATGAGTAGGTATAGACTTGTTACATTCAAGAACTAGAGAGATTGATCCAGCTCCAGGTTGCGTTTGTACAGAGATGTCACCTTGCTCCTCTTGAAAGTGGATCTCGGTGTTAACTGAAGAGTCAAATGGATGCTCATGTGAACTCACATTTTGTTCACTATTCACAGTAATGGTGGGATCATTATTAGAAAACAGTACTAGCTGGTTATCACATTCATTTGCTTGTACTGGATCCACAGAGGCATTGTCATGATCACTGCATTGAGAATGAGAAGTAGCAATAGGCATAGCATGGTTACTGCTATTAACTGGAAGGTCACAAGGGTTACCTGTATGACTGACCTGATTGAGAGGACTTGCACATGAAGTAGTTGGAGACAAGGAGGTTGAGGCAGAGGGCTGAGTATAATATTGAGTTAAGTATGGAGCTACAAGCTGTGTTCCCATTTGAGTTGCATTGATAGAGGAGCTCACTGATTGAGACTTGTCACTGGGTTTGGCATATGGGAAAATACCCTCATCAAAGAAAACGTGTCTTGAGATAATATACTTTCTAGTGCCCGGGCAATAGCATATGTACCCCTTATATCAAGCTACAAACCCCACAAAGACACACATCACTGTTTTGGGTTGAAGTTTATTACTTCCATTTAACAAGAGAGGGTAGCAACAACATCCAAATACCCTTAGAAGGTCAACAGGAGGAATGGCATTATACAACTTTTCGTAGGGAGACTTCATATCAAGATTTTTAGTAGGCATCCTGTTGATTAAAAATGTAGCACAAGCACAAGCATGATACCAAAACATAGGAGGCATGGAGGCTTGTTGAAGTAAGGTCACAACTGTCTCTCTAATGTGTCTATTCTTCCTCTCAGATACCCCATTTTGCTCTGGGGTATAGGGGCAGGAGACCTGATGAGCAATACCATTTTCACTCAAAAACTCTTTGAACTTTAGCCCCATGTATTCACCACCTCCATCACTTCTAAGACATTTAATCTTACGAGAGAACTGAGTTGATACTAGGGCACATAAAGACTTAAAGTAACTCAAAACTTCTGATTTGTTTTTCATAAGAAATATCCAAGTAAACCTGGAGCAGTCATCTATGAATAGCACAAAATACTTGTAGCCATCAATTGAAATATAAGGTGCAACGCCCCAAACATCAGAATGCACAAGTTCAAAGGGTACCTGGCATCTGTTTTGAGACTTTGGGAATGGAAATTTCTTAAACTTCCCCAATAAAAATGGCTCACAAAAGAATTGTTCCGAATCCTCAAACTACGAATATTACATTTATTTAACATAATCTTAACTACTTCACTTGAGGGGTGCCCAAACCTTTGGTGCCATAAGTTGTGCTTGACAATCTTCCCAACATAACCAAAAGGTTGACTTGATGAAGAAGGCCATGCTGCTATAGATCTCTCTCCAGAATTCTTGACTTGTGGCAACTCAAATGGTATGGGATACAACCCTTGATTACTCAGCCCCTTGTAGAGAACTCTGCCCAACTCCTTGTTATGAACAACACACATAAATTCATCAAACCATACTAAATAATTATTCTGTTTGCACAATTGGTAAATGGATAAGAGGTGTGCTGCAAGGCCAGGAATTATCAACACATTGTTCAATTTCAGTGAGCCAAGCTTTGTGTCACCTGTGTGAGTGATAGAAAGTTAAGATCCATTACCAATTTACACTGTGTCAGTGGCAGAGTATGGAGTGACATTTTCAATCACTTGAGAAGAGCTTGTCATGTGGTTGGTAGCCCCAGTGTCAGCTAGCCAGTATTGTGGAGAGTTGGAGGTGGCAGCAAGCATAACTGTAACACCTTGGTTGTTGTTATCGCCTTGACGTTGTTGGTCAGGAAAGCCAAAGAGAAAATAACATGTCTCAACTTTGTGATTCCTCCTTCCACAGTACACACAACCACCAAAGTTCCCACCTTGTCCATTGTTGTTGCCGAAGTTCTGATAGTTTCCACCTTGCATCGAAAGAGAGTTGCAAGTTCTAGCACCATGGCCTACCCTATCACAAATCTGACATGTAAGAGAGTTGTTCCTGTTGTTGCCTTGACCACCATTTCCTCCGCCATTGTTATAACCTCCAAAGTTCATGTTGCCTCCATTGTTGTTAAACATTTGACCTGCATTGTAGAAAGGTCTATTGTTGTTGTTTCTCCCAGCAAAGAAGCCAGAGAACTGAGCTGGGTACTGCATGTTTCCATTGAACCACTGTGCAGGCACATACACAAAAGCTTGTTGAGTGTGAGTTTCTGCTTGTTGAGGGTAGACCTGAGTATGATTAATAGGAGCAAAGTCAGGAGGCACACTTGGAGCATGAGAGTGTGTGGGAGGAGCCACAACAAATGTCTGAGTTGTAGAAGGGGTGATTGCGAGGGCATTTGAGGTTGAGGAGCTTGAAACAACAGTATGAGAAATGCTTCAAGTTGAAGAGTTTGGGTTTCCCTGAGCCACCATTGCCGAGAAAGGACTGGAGGCCTGACTCTCAGCCTCAATGTCTGCCTCAGCACCTTTGAGGAGTGTCTTGAGCATTGGAAGAGAACAACTTACTTGAGCTCTAATTACAGTCTTTATGGCTGCATACTCAGCAGGTAGACCTCTTAGCACAGTCACAATAATGTCTCATCATCAACTGTAACACCCACAGTAGTTAAGGCATCACGAGCCACCTTAATCTTGTCCTGGTAAGTCTCAATATCATCACCTCCCTTTCTTATGTTTTGAAGGTTAGACTTCAGTTGCAGGATGTTCTGACGAGTAGGGTCAGCAAACTTGTACCTTAGACTCTCCCACATCTCCTTTGATGTCTTGCTACCAACAACAGCCCTTGCAACAACAGGTGCTAGGGTTTGACCAACTAGGTTCATGGCATTCCTATCCTGAAATTTCCAGTTGAGGTGTTCCTGGTTAGGGATGATGGTGACTCCATCTTCACCCAACATGGTAGGTTCATGACATGGATATGAACCATCAACATGCCCTAAAAGGTTCAAACCAGCAAGAAAGTTCTCAACCCTAAACACCCATGAGGGATAGTTCGTCTCATCAAGCATAATGTTAGGCAAGAATACAGCAGTGTTGGAAAGACTAGCACACTGGCCAGAACCAGCAGGAAGGGCAGGATTGCTCATCTTGACTCAATCAGTCAGCACTTGAACTTAAAAAGTAAACAGATCTGATTCAGATAGTAGAATAAAGGCAACTTTCAAGCAGGTATACGCTAGATTTATGCGAGATAATACATAAGTAAATAGATCTGAGGAAAAAGATATCAACTTTCAACAACAACCAGTAATAGCTTCTAATTAAGGACTGATACTAGCAGCAGAAGATTAACAATGCTTAATAATAGGAGATAATATGATAATATGCTTGAGAATCACATATTTGAAAATATCATTGATTTCATATCTAGCTGGGAGATAATATGAAATAAATTGAATTGCAACATAAACTGATTGAATGATTTTCTAGATATGAGTCCTCAGATCTGAAACCTAGGCTCTGGTACCATAATAGTTTTTATGAATATGGAGATTTTAGAGAGAAACCTGAATTTGATATTCTTGAATAATGAAGAGGCTGCATTAGATACAACCTTAACTACTACATCTCTTACAATATATAGTGGAGACTGACCAACTATGGAGGGACACGTGCAGCTGGTCTAATGAACAAGGCGACACAGCATACAATACAACATAATTTAGCTAAGCTGAACTAGAAGACAAGACAGCTAATTAATACAATTAGGACAACAAAATTAAAACAAGGCCAATTTAAACCTTGTTCTCATTATAGATTGAAGTTCACCCTTGTAGGGGAAATTAAAACACGATCAGATGCTTCATGTTTTGGAACTTAGCCAATAGTGATGATTATCGATGACCTCACCATTGATAGAGAAAGCACGATTGATCGCTTCATCTCTGGGATTAGTATTGGAATCAAGCAATGGCGATGATGATCCAGGTCTCGCCATGCATATCATTGGAGAAAACACGATCGTATGCTTCATTTTCTGTATAAATTGAAGGCGTCGTCTATATGTACAACATGATATCGAGCGACTAAGAAGAAACATAGGCTTGCTCAACAAAATCACCATCCTCAAAAAGTCAAAACACTTGCATCCAGAACTGCCTACACACCCTTTTTTAATTAAAGACTTGTTTTGTATCTCGTAGTGAATTCATCATTTTAATTACCAAGAACTGATTGCTGTGAACCCAATTGTAGTGATTTACTGAGAAATATATCATCATTGAAAAATCGTAAGAACCTAATTAATAACATAACAACCGAAATCGAGTATAAATATTTTTATTATTTAGAAATTAAATTTGCAGCAAAGATAACAATAATAATAATCCTTAGCAATTAACCAGAAAATTAATCTACAGTAGGAGGTAGTGGAGGAGGTAGAGGCAAACTTGAAATCTCGCAGTCCGCAAAGCAATTGTTAAAACACTTATTGTAATGGAACAGATGTCCCACGCAATGGAATGAACACTTGGAAAAACATTTTGCTGCTAAACCGAAACCGACATTGCTGTTTGGAAGAACCATCTCCTTCTTGTCATTAGTGTCATTAGCCAGTGATGATGATGAAAGTTCACCTTTGTTGGAGAAAACACGATCAGATACTCCATCATCTGGATTGGGTTTGGACGTAGCCAGTAGTGATGATGAAGCCTCACCATTATTGGTGAAAACACGATCAAACACTTCATCATCTTTTGGATTAGTTTCCGATTTAACCAACAACGATGAGGCTTCACCATCGTTTGGATAAACGGTGTTGTCAACTTGATATCGAGCAAGAACAAGCATAAGCAAGCTCATCATAATCACCATTCCCAAAACAATTGCATCCATAACCGCCTATACACGTACTCCTAATTTCTTACAGACTTGCTTTTATATTTCTCGTGGTACCGTTGAGAGATCGATCCTTCTACCTTCTGTTGAATGAAGTGTAACCTAAAGTCACAATTTATACTATGATTTTTGGCTGATAAATAACTCACCTCACTTCTTGGTCTTGGACCCCCTCAGTCACTACGAACGCCCCCGATCAGTGCTAGCAAATGTAATTCATCATTTTGATTATCTTCTATCTTTAAAGATATACTTTAATTTCTGTCTATGTTCTCCTATAATTGAAAATTTATCTACTTTAGAGAACAATTTATATTTCGTTTGTCTCATCAAGGTAAATCCTTAAGTGGTCTTTCAAGAATTACTGATTATGGGGACTGTGATATTTAAGCTTGTGGATATTTTTTTTTAAAATTAAAGAGGTTAACTCTTTTAGAAGCAATACATCTCCATCATGTATATTTGTACATAAACACGTATACCTCTCATTATAGCGAAAAAAATGAAAATAAGTTGTTCATACAAATGACATGATCACTAATTAACCAAGAGAAGAGTTGTGTTATTTTCAACACTTGAATATATAAATCTAAAGGTAATTGAGCATATCTTAGGCCCAGTTTGGTATTGAGTTTTGATAAAATAAGCACTTATATTTAACTCATAATAATATATTTTTGTTTCATATGTATTTTAAAATCTGTTTATTAGTAAAACTTAGTGTTAATAACCACGTTTTTAAAAAGCATGTGATGTTGAAGGAAAAACACCATTAGTGTGCCTTCGTTAATGCAAATAAAGGAATAAGTTAATGACGTTTATGGTCAATGGATGTAACGGATCAATCACCATTATGTAGCCTTAATTACCATTGTAATTACCATTTATTTCTATTGTAATCTTGACCCTTATATAAAGGGGATTATCAATGAGATGAGCAGATCATTCTATTTTCTCTACAACACGTTATCAGCACGTAGCTTTAACCATTGAGTTTTTCAAAGAAAAGGAGAGAGAGATCAAAACCCTAGCAAAATTCTGTCGCAGCCCTTCAACCTGCACAACCTTTATTCTGACACATTATATTCATCCAAGCTAGAGTGTGGGCAACGAGATTGATACCTAAGCAACAAGACTTGGGAGCTCAAACCGCAGCCGCATGAGCGAATGGGGGCATCACAAATTTCCAAACGATAAGAAAATTCTTATGCTCTTTTACTGCTTGAAGTTCTTATATATAATTGAATATTGACGACTTGTTAAATATTTATCCCGGAATTTTTTTTTTGGGAAATCAGAATTTACTAAAGTGGTAAACTAAAAGGTAATTTAAAAAATTATCACATAGTGATTTTTAATTCACTATTTCATTATTTATGTTTTACCAAAATATTATACGGTAATTATGCAATTTACCATTAATTATTTCCTGTTTTGTTGTCAACTTACCACTTATTGTTATGGTAAGTTAAATATATATATATATATATATATATATATATATATGTGATTAAATGTGACCTAATCATATAATTCTAATTTTTTTTGTATGTAACGTATCACTTACACTACGACGATTAATGCGAGAAATGCGATGATCCAATCGACAATGAAACAACATGGAATTATGAGATCAATAATCGCTTAATATGCGGTTTATATGGCAAACTCACATGCAAGTAAGATCTCAATTATATTTCTTGCTTATAGCATTTCATTCATATAAATGAAATTATATATGTTATATGAGCACAATACTCTCTAAATATTATTCATGTTATATGCTATGCTTTTTATCAAAATTTAATTACTTAGCATGTCATTAAATCGTGATGCTATGATTTAAATTTTTAAGCATTATATATTTATACATGGTCATTGGCATGTATCATGAATACGATAATTGCCTAAGTCTTGTAAATTACTTAACCATGTTAAATGATATGCTCTATTTGTTGCATATGCTATGTTTATATAATTTTTATAATTATGTTATTTAGCATATGATATGAGCATTGTCATGATAACGAAATTTCATGATAATTTTATAATTCAAAAACAAAGAGATGACAACCATATTCTTGTGATAAAGTATTTTCATGAAGCATCGAAAAATACGACCATTTCAATTCTCGGTCTTGTAATCTGATTTGTATTTCTTGGAAATTAATTAAATTATATATCTTTACTGTGATAAAGCAACTTCATAAAGCTCCAAAGTGGCCATAATGTATCTTGGTATGTTTAATTTTCGTGTAGGTCTATTTAGGGTTTTAGACTGCGAAACTAACAAGTCTCGTACTCTATCTATAGTTGGTTAAACCAGCACACCATATATTGGACTCTAATGAATTTGAGTACCAACTTCCCCTACAAGCCAACCAAGGCTCAACAATGATCGAATTATGCAAACATGTTTTCATACACGTAACTTGGAAGCATATTTAAAATCTTGAATGACAAAGAAATGTCTCTCAATACAAAGAAATGTCTTTAAAAAATATATATAGAAAAAAATTCTCATAACGAACTATGAATAATAATGAATAAATAACCCCAAAGCAAAGAGCAAATATTATGAACATATAGGTTCATATATACAAATCGATCTATGACAATTGATAACAATGTACCGTTTAAAAAATGCATATGGGATATGATATGAGCAATGAAATGCCCTCTTACAAAAAGAGTATAGAATAATGAGAGTACGACAATTTGAAAAAATATATATTCAATATCAAACTACGAGGAGAAAGCTCTTTAATTTAAGAGCGACACAAATCTATGTCAATTCAAAATATTTCAGACTTCGATTATAGTCTATCACTAATTTTCTAAGATATAATTGTAATGGCTATTATATATGCCTAAAATTTCGGTATTGAAGTACTTTTGGATTGGATAAGACCTTGATGCAATCATTGACGTACAACCAAGGTTATGAATTTTTCTCAATGAATTGAGAATATTCGAATATTAATCGAGATATACGCGGTTCGATTTTATGGGTTCGATTTTTATTATTTGACTTTGCGAAGTAACGCATAAAGTAAAGTAACTTCACAAAATATTAGTATGACATGAATAACTGAATGCAAATAAATACATCATGTGATCCCCACAGTAGTAGTACTGAAGAATAATCGTACTATATCCATGAGTATAAATAATAATATTCATAATGATCGCTAATTATAATCCTTCGGGATTCATAATGTACATACCTGATGGAATGGAAATATTGTTTTAGGATACTATCAAATACTCTAAAGCATTTGAGTTAATATTCCATTTTTATGTCTTAACTATATACCTCATTGGCATCTTATGTAACAAGAGCCAACAACAGAGAATCAGACCTTTAAATGTTTGGAGTATTTATGTCAACGACTATTTCATGTGAAAATAATAAGTGAGATTACAATTTACTTTTTTTGCACTATCTCTAATGACTACAGATGTAACCGAGTATTAGAGAAGTTCATATGTCCATTTAGCAAGTATATATGAATCTGCTTAATAAAGCCAACACGTCAAAAGAAATTGACCTTCAGGATTTTGGCATATTTGGGCTTTGACACGATTTATTGGGATACCCAAGTCGTGCTATATGTGTTCGTATATGAAAGGAGTTACACCAGAACACTCATATTTTTTGGATAAAATAGAAGTAAAAACTAAGGAAACAAAGTACTGTCAAAATCCTTAAATTTATTTTTATAGAGGAATTGAAGATGTAATTTCATCCCCAGATTTCGTCGCTCCCCTAAGATGGAACAATGATATTTTTGATGCATAAGTATATGCACTAACACCATATTATGCTTCTTATATCCATTGTGATTTGTAAAGCTAATCATTCAAATCTATCAATTTTTTGAAAATAAATTTGGATTGAGATCATCATATGCAAAAGACGTGTATTCTCAATGTGTTCAAGGATTGAATCCACTGACAATTATGTGGATTAATTCAACCAACTTGCGAACACTTTAAATAATTTATGGTGTTGGTTGATGTGTCGACACGCTGGTCATGTGTCATCACACCATTCATTACTAAATCTAATGTTACTTATGCTAGTTACAAACCCACTTGGTCTCACGGAAAATGACTAAAGTACTAATCTTGATATTGGTAAATGGTAATACGCACCAATCTTTCCGTTTAGGGTAATGTAATTTTTGCATAAACAACTTATTACTCACTAGTTTTTTGGCTATCACCTTAATCATTGTAAAAGGAATTATAATCGATAACATCAAATGATTGAAATACTTGAGCTCTCTAGGATTGACACGGATCTACAATCTTTGAGCTCAACTAGATTAACCTACGTGCCAAATTGCGACGCCACATCGCATAATGGTGAATCCAACTAACGTGAGTAAATATTCTTATTGGAGACGAGCATCCAGATAGTCTGCTATATAGCAACTTTGACAAGCGATCTCTTTTTCCGCTAGATATGTGGAATATCACTTTGATGAGATAGTCTTCCCGTCGTTAGGGGGAGATAAGAACAAAGAATGTTCAAGTGGAACGACATGAATTGTCGTGGGTTGTCCCCACTGTGTCTCATATTGATCCTCACTATTGCACAAGTGATGAGATCACATATATTAGCTGCAAATAGGCTTGCAAGAAGAGGACATGACGCCACCCAAAAGGAATTGGGCATTGCGTTGCCACCATAGATGGTGGCATGTTGACACCATAAAGTGGCATAAATGGTGTCATAGGCCGTGGCTCTCCAAGGAAGAGAGGGAGGCCACCTTATGTTCGATATATACTCGTTTAAAGGAAGAAAGTGAGTTTGGCACAATTGGATCCATTGATCCATAATCTCAAATTTACCTCATGAGAATTCTTGGATTTTTGGTTATCATTGGGGGACGCCTCAGATGTTAGAACAAATCCTTGAATATATAGAGATCTCTACCAAATACAAACCACATGAGGATGTAGGATATTGAGTCTTCATATCGAACCATACTTCGTTGAGAAATAACAACGTAGTAATTTTGGCCCAATGGAAAGAAGCGATCCAGCATGAATTAAAGTTCACTAACAAAGAGATAGGTATTTGGGCAGGTGAAGCCGACACCGCAAGTGCAAACCCTATCATATATCTTTGTTAGGATGCGTATGAGAATTAAGAGTATAGACTCACCTTATGGCGCAAGGTCTCTCACAAACGCACTGGAATCGACTACGAGGAAATATTCTTTTGTAATGGACCATAAAGAGATATTCTCGTAATGGAAGTCATTGCACTCCACTACCTTATCAGTTTGGTAGTTTCTGAAAAACTGACAAATGCAGCTTATGAATGATGAAATAAGGTATCTCTATGGGGATCGAAATTAATAGATATACATGAAAGTCATAGAACAAACTTTATCCACCCAAGAAATGGTTCTAGATCACGTAGCGTTACAAAAGGAATTGAAACGTTCACGAAGTAAAATACTTGATTATGAATAAGGATCAAATGTGTTATGTCATTGCGTATTCAATATGGATTTGTAGACTCTTTTTTATGAACTAAAAAGATGTCGCCATTACAAATCCTAAGTCGAGAATGAAAAAGATCATTGGAAAGACACAGTCTCAAAATGAATCTTGAGGACTGTAATATTGATGATTAAACCATCAATCGGCATTTAAGCACTCTAAAGGTTAAAAGTGAGGCTTCCATAGCTCCCATGATCAGTCGAAGTCTTTAAAGATAGATCCGTTTTCGTCTAAATGAAAGATGACGAATAAGTGTCAGGAAATGAGATTCCATATACAAGTGCAAAGACGCATTATTGCACTTAATACAATATACTTGACTCGACCTCTCATTCGTTGTATAGCTTAGCGCCCACGCAACAACAATACCTAAAGGTTTAGGTTTATAGTCCCTATAAAGAAAAGAGAAAACGACATTATTAGAATGAATTATATTCATGTCGTTACACATTTGGCGTAAAGAAATACGTACCAAATAAGATGCATCATTAAATATGTAAAAGTTATCAAAACTCTCATGATTAATGTAAAGATCAGGGGGAGGTGCAGACATCAGGAGGAGTCTAGCACATATATGTTAATCTTAAATGTAATAGGTGCGTTGTGCTCTTTTCTCCTTCGACCAAAGTTTTATTTTCTCCCATTGGGTTTTGTTACTTGGCAAGGTTTTTAATGAGGCAACATCTTATGCACCATTATATTTTTAAACTCGGCACAAGGGAGAGTGTTGAAGGAAAAACACCATTAGTGTGCATTCGTTAATGCAAATAAAGGAATAAGTTAATGACGTTTATGGTCAACGGATGTAACGGATCAATCACCATTATGTAGCCTTAATTACCATTGTAATTACCATTTATTTCTATTGTAATCTTGACCCTTATATAAAAGGGATTATCAATGAGATGAGCAGATCATTCTATTTTCTCTACAACATGTGAGACCTTATTTATCTAAAATTGAGTTTTTGCCAGACCACCTCATTTTATATTTGACCTGCTAAGTAGGTTACGTTTCTCTCCCCGGACCAATCAGAAGTTGTCACATCGGGAGGTATTGGTTACCAAGTGGTACCATACTTTTTGATTTAATATTTTTTTAGTACAATATGTTTTTTTAGAGGGAAAAAAATTAGGGTAAATTCCTCATATGGTACTTGATGTTTGGCTACTTGGACAATTTGGTACCTGATATATGAAAGCGGACAATTTGGTACCTAAAGTTCTCAAATTTAGGCCATTTTGGTACTTATGTCAATTTTGACCATATTTTCAGGGTTATTTCCGTCATCTTATCTCAACTTTACTTCATTTTTTTATAATACCTCCAAATTGCCTCTAAGTTATCACTAAAAATTTGATAACTCATCCACTTAGTATATGTGATGATTTACGTATATAAGTTTTCATAATGTAGCTATCAATCTAAATTAATTTTAATTATAAGTAATTAAAAAAATTGATAAAAATTACAATTGCATAAAGGCAATTTATTTCCTTTGCAAAAAATAATTAGGATACAATAAGTATATTAAGAAAAAAAAAATTATTTTCGATATATGCGAAGTAGATGCTAAGTGGAGTAGATATATCAATTTAATTATCTCCAAAGAGAGACAATTATAGGAAGAAATGAAGAAAATGTGAGTTTATGACTAGAATGACGGAAATAACCCTGAAAATATGGTCAAAATTGATAAAGGTACCAAAATGGCCTAAATTTGAGAACTTTAGGTACCAAATTGTCCGCTTTCATACATCAGGTACCAAATTGTCCAAGTAGCCAAACATCAGGTATCATAGGAGGAATTTACTCAAAAAATTACATTAGGAAGCATCTTGGTCAACCAACGTTTACAATGTCAAGCAGTAAGGCTCTCGAAGCCGCGCTAAAACCTATCAAAACAAATGGTGATGCTGTGACCAAAAACAGAATAGGGCTGAATGTAAGATGGATCATGGAGGCTACCAACTACGTGAAGCAGGCTGGAGTTGGCGTTGAAGTTTGCGGGCGCCTAGAGGCTGCCTGGAAACCCTTCTATTGGCGCGCCGGAAGCTCAGAAATAGGATTCTATCACTTAGAAGTGGAAATGTCTGCGAGTCCGCGCAGAGTTAGAGCTCAGTGTTCAGGGACCTTGATGATATTAGATGTCTGAGTTTGAATCCGTCGTGTGAAGATAGTAGCGCATACGTTGGTAAAAGAGGCTTCGGCTGCTTTTCACTTGCTCTGATCAAGAAGAAAACAAAGACGACCAAACAAAAAAGACCAATCTATATTCAATTTTCTTCGTGTAACAAATTTTACCTAGGCATGGAGCAACCACGCGATGCCAACATTGAGACATAGACTGATTATCGGATAAATATTTCATACATGAATTCCATTACTGCTTACTGTTGACTTTATTGAAATTTCAATAATATATGTAGCTAAGCACACTTGCATATAGTTCCTAATTCCTATCCATACCAGTTGCAACCATGAAATCCAGAAATCGGAACAAGTTTGCCAACAAATAATTTGCAGTGGTAGGCACAAGAAAATTTGGGAATATCAAGCCATGTGCAAGAAAAGGGCGGAAAGGGAAGAAGCAAGTACATAAGCCATGCAACATGAACCTGATAAATACTATGAAAGAGTACATTACATACCTTCTACAGATATACAAAGGATAAATACACAGCAAAAACAATCAAACAATTAAACAAGAGTTCACCACCCCATCCCAAAGCATGAGAACTTGGGTCAACAACATAATTAGATGAGAAGAACCTCAGTAGCAGAAACTATGACATCCAGAAACTAGTCTCAGCGGACCCATGATACAGAGTCGACCTCATCCCTAGCTGACTTGTATAATTCAAGCCTTTTAGCGCACTGCAGCCTCCTCTCCATCAATGCCGGGTCTTCATCAAGCAGCTGACCCAACTGCTTACCCTGAAACACAAGCCAATGCAACCATTTAACCTAAACCAGAATCGATACACAGTTAACCCAATCCAAATAATTAAAACTTGAGAATATAGTTGACAAGTTTTGCACGAAAGGCGGAATAACCAATGCCCTGATTCTAAAAGTAGTAATCACGATCATGAAAGTTATGAGGCTGTAATCTTATTCGGTATTTAATGGGATGTGTGTGCTTCTTTGTTTTCACAGAGAGAGAGAGAGAGAGAGAGATCATACCTCTCTCTTTCCTATTTGAATATAGAAGTGATTTAGCAACGACGTTTTTGCCTCCTTGACTTGGCAGTGAACAACAGCCTTGGGAATCGTATTCCTCAGTGTCTCAGACACCATTCCCACATAAGAGGATACATTTGATCCTATCCTCCGAAAGTGACCCTCTGAATAGCGGTCCATAGCAGCAGCAGCACTTGCAGCTGGATTTCCACCCGGATTTCCTGGTCTTCCTCCTGGATTTACTGGCTTCTCCACTTCCTGAGGAAGTCTTCGAAAGAACTCTACCGTCAAGTATGAAGATTCCATGTCCACTAACCGTAGAGTGGATTTCTTGCTCTCGTCACGAAACCTTTCCAGTGCTTCATTACAAGCAGCAGCTATTTCAGCTGTCAGAGTTGGAAACCGTCTCAACTCCTATGAGTCACATACATCAAATCATAAATCTCTTTATCACTGAAAGATCACGGGTTAAGCTGCAAAAATACCAGACAAGTTTGGTTCACCTGAGTTTCTGCTAAGGACTTCCTCACAAGTTCTTTCAAAACAAAGTGGACCTGTTGGTATGCATTTTCAGCCAGTAAAAGATAAAGAGTTATCAAAAGTTCATAACTGATTACACTTGAGAAGATCATTTACCATTGGATATTACCAAAATGAAAACTTACAGCATCCACAGAAGCCTCAGCTGGCCCTCTAAAGTAATTCAGTGATCCCTCAATAAGACGGCGGTAACCTTGCTCCGGGGCAATCAAGTGCGGCTGGTAACCATCAGCCTCTGAAACTACTTTCCTTACATTCTGCAAAGAGAGATGTCGATCAAATGGAAGCTTCCTCAATGCAGCAGGTAGCTGGTTGTCAAAGACACCATATATCCTATCACCTCCGGCTCGCCTATGAAGGCAAAATCAAGCACAGAGTTATAGTCACATAATAGAATTGCAGAAGGTTTTCTTGATTGATTAAGAAATAAACAATTCTTACGAGGGTTAATGCAAGTTTGATTCTCAATCAAACAATCTTTTCTGATTTATTATAAAAGAAAACAACCGATGCATGCCAGTTTATATTATGTCCATTTAACATTACAAGACTGTGACATAGTCGATGTGATATAGCATCAAGGCATATTACGTCTGCTACATTAAATATGAAGATTAGCTGTGACTTAAAATCCCAGTACTGAACACTACAAATTGTCAAACCTTGGATGTTGAAAGACTCATCCTATGTGATCATTAGCCTGAGAAACCAAGTTTTTATTAAGATTTCTGATTACATATAGAACAATTACATTAATTTTCCTGTATAATGCATGAGTCAGATCAGAGATTATTAGAAGAATATGTCACAATTACCAAGTTAAGTTTCAAAGACTAAATTAAAGTTAAACAACCCCCCCCCCCCCCCAACAAAAATAAAATAAAAACAAAATATTACGTTTTATATCATTCAATTAAACTAATATCATAGGCTCCATTTCATTACTTCTCCAATGTTTAAAGAGCATCTGAAAAACACTAATTCTAAATACAGTGATGAGCAAAACTTGAAAGCCTAACGAACAATTCGTACCCCCCATCTAAATGCTCTTTAAATATTCGGTCAAATGCACGGCAAAGTTCCAGGATAGTGTACAATTGAGCCTACAATAGAACAATACAAAGTCATAATTACAAACATAAAATTGTCTAAGAGATGGTAAAATTCACAAAATAGAGTAGCTAACTCACCCCAGCGTCAACAGCTATTGGCCTACCAAGATGGTCCATCTCAGATTCAAGTTCATCAATGCTCTTGTTGATCAAGGATGTAATACTTGGGATACGAGCCCTAATTACAGACTCCAAGTGCTATAAACAAGATCAACTCATCAAAATGGATACTTCATTTGAAGGAGCAAAACACTCTTTATTGCCACAAAGGTATTCATGTTCAAACCTGTGATAGAAGTTTAGCAAGGTACTCTGAACCCATTTTATTAGCTAAGTGTCCATAGTCAGGACTAGTTGCAAAGTACTCGCGTTCCTTACGCCTTGCGATTATCATGTCCGTGTTTTTATTAATATCTGCTTGGGAACGGTTCACAACTCCAACCCAAGGACGTTGCAGGCGATAAGCTCTTCCTTCAATAACCTTTGGGTTAAACATGTAAGATATTAATATTACTATTATTTCTTTGTATCAGACAAACACTTTTTCACAATGAATGCAAAAGGCATGCATGCAACAAGCATGGGACATGAAAACAAAAAGATAATAGTTTTACTACACCCAGTTAGACCAATACATGCCTTTAACTATTGTATTTGGATAATGCAACTGAACAATAGCTTGCTCATTGCAAAAGCTATTACTATGAATGGTACCGAAAGAGAGAGAGAGAGAGAGAGAGAGAGAGAGAGAGAGAGAGAGAGATCATACATCTAAAGCGTTAGTTCCCTTGTCCATCAAATCGAGCTTTGTCATCACCCCAAACGTTCTTTCTCCTGTGTGCAAGTTATTAATATGTGTATGGAAAAAGTTCACTCTGGAACAGATCAGCTGCAAGGAAAATGGTTTAATCTAACAAGTAAAGAGGGTATACCTGCTGGATCCACTTCCCGTGCAAGTTTGATAGCATCAGATGTAGCTATATCTTGGTTGGCTGGAGATATTGCTAGTATGATGCTATTAGGCTACAATAATCACAAAATTATCAATCCGACAACAATTGGTGTTCGCCATGTGAAAACAAAAAATGGAAAAGATAGAAATTCAAATATGCCACCATGAATAGAAGACTATTTATATTATAGACCAAAATGAATTATCATAATGTAGATGAAAAAGAAGATATGATAGAACTATTGTTTTGATAAAGCTCTTAGTATTGCAGTATCTTCATAGTGTGCAGAAACCAAGAAAGTTGTAGTGTTCAATTCCCTAACAGCTTAACCTTTAGCTGTCTAATGTCTAGTAGATACTAGAAATAAATTAAAGGTATTATCATCTAACATGACAGGTGAGACAGAGAACATGTAACAAATTTACTCCACAAAATGAAAATGGGCACACAAAAATAATTTGCTTAATTAACGAGAATTGCATGTTTCAGTATCTGACCACAATGTATATGCAAGTACAAATCTATATGCTCGTATAAATGTGTTTGTGTGGGTTTATAAGTTCATAATTTATTACCTTCTCAACATAGGAGCGAACCATGGTTTCAATATCTTCAACAATACTTTCAGGCTGGCCCTCTGAAAAGAATAATGGCCTTATTGATGACTGATAACTAAAATAACAAACTTTAAAAAAAAATCATGCAGAAATTTATAATTAATGAAAGCGTACCAACAGCAACTTTCGTCAGACCAGGCAAGTCAATTAGGGTCAAGTTGACAACTGCCAAACAAAGTGAATCAAGAGTTAAGTCTAAGGAAAACAACAGACGCTATAAGATGTCTAATTCCTCTCTCTCACTAATGTCAGAAATGTGTACAATAAATATTTATTTCCGAAATATTGTTCAAAATTTAGTATAAAAAGAAGTGCAATGTCTGAAAGTTTTAAGAGGAAAAGCTAGATCACTTAATAATGCAAAGTTGATGTAGGAATATACAAGTATGACTTCTTTATGATTCTATATATATATATATATATATATATAATATACATATACTAGAATTGCAACTGCCCCAGAATTTAAGAAATAGTCATGTTGTTTTCTATACATCTGATGAGAGTTTACCAGAATGCCCTCACAGTCTCACACAAATAAAAAAGTAACATGAAAAGGTACAAGAGTTTAACAATTTAAACAATTATTGCATGTTCAGGACCTAATTCAAGAACTAAGGTAGTGAAGGGAACATATAAGAACGCAGTAGTAGAAACACACCATTGGGAGAATAGATACTGAGATGGATAGGAACAGGGGATATCATTTTTGACTTCCCTGTTACTCTATCAGTTTCATCCTGAATTTCTTTCCGAACCGCAGCTGCAGAAAGGCGGCAGTAAATTAGTTTTGGCATAGCATTATCTTACAACAACTAAAGTTATATGAAGCAATTCCATAATCTCCATAGAGATTTTGTGGCTTAATCAAGACAGAAAATTCAGATATATCAAAAGCATCATATTTAATAGAAAAGGTAAAAATTTGGCAAACAAGTTCCTAATGCTCAGAGACTAACACCCAGAAAGACGAATCCGTAAGTTTTTTCAAAAATGTTCTAAAAAAAATCACGCAATGTGAACTAAATTAACTCTTATACTAATCAGGGAAGGTCATGAAATCACCACCGGTGACACCCTCTGGCACTGTGTATACTGCATAATAAAGGTGACTTCACACCAAAAACAACATCTACCATTTCTCCACCATAATTATCAACGTCACCCCAATACAAACGAAAAATCATAATAAACATTTCGCAATCTCACACAGAAGCATAGATTAAAACAGAAGAAGCTCAGTAATTTACGTACAGAAATCAGTAAATCTTCTCTTGGAAAGATGAAGAAACTCGGCGTACTCCTGATTTCCTTCAACAGTCTTGTGCAGCTGCAACACCAAAGGCCGCCTCGTCACAATCCCTGCAAATCACAAAATAAAACAAAAAAAATGTAAAATTCAATTACAAAACACACCAAAACTTCCAAACAATTAGTCCAAACTCAAACACACGGCTGCGAAATCAACACCTGATCCTCTAGGAAGAAAGTCACGGCCCACAATGCTCTCCAGCACCGAAGACTTCCCCGAACTCTGTTAAAACAAATTATAAAATCCAAACCAGCTCGCTGAAGTAAAATTGTTCATAAAACCGAACTCAGTTTCCAATTCTACAGAGTACAAACACACTGCATCGCTAAGAAAGCCCTAGGAATTGAAGAGCTGACCTGGCCGCCGACGACGGCGACAGAAGGGAGAGCTTCCCACAAGGAAGAGAAAGTGTTGTCGCCGCCGCCGTAGTCGCCGAGCACAGTACAGGCCCTCTGAATCCGGTTGACCAGACCGATCAAGCTCTCCATTGTCGTCATCTTGCTCAGAGAAAACCCTAGCTGCTGTTTCACTTCGCCGTTAAGAAATAGAAATCAACGAATAGGAGAGAGAGAAGAAGAAGAAGAAGAAGAAGAAGAAGAAGAAGAAGAAGAAGAAGAAGAAGAAGAAGAAGAAGAAGAAGAAGAAGAAGAAGAAGAAGAAGAAGAAGAAGAAGAAGAAGAAGAAGAAGAAGAAGAAGAAGAAGAAGAAGAAGAAGAAGAAGAAGAAGAAGAAGAAGAAGAAGAAGAAGAAGAAGAAGAAGAAGAAGAAGGATGCAGTTGGACTTGGAATGAAGAAAAGAAATAATCAAAGGAATAACACGAGTGAAGAAGAAGAAGAAGAAGGATGCAGTTGGACTTGGAATGAAGAAAAGAAATAATCAAAGGAATAACACGAGTCAATTATCACGAGAGAGTCAATTATCACGAGAGAGCGGACTCGGGTCGGGTTTCATACGGGCGACCCGGTTTGGATAAGGGTGGGGTCCGCTAGGAGGGGGTCGGTCCGGTACGGTGACGCGTTTCAAATTTTTGAAAATTTGAATGGTCTGAAAAATAATGAATAAAACATTAGTCTTGTGTACGTTAGTGGGTCCCAGGCGTGGACGGTCAGTTCGACAGTGTTGGAATCTTTGTGAAGTTTTGGCGGCTATGCGGTGGTAAGTGGAACGCCAGCTGGCAGTGAGTTTCTAATTATGGAAATTAACTGATCCTAAAAGGAATTTAACGGGACCATGTCATTTTGACTTCCAACATTTTTTATTTGGGGCCGAATGCAACCCACCGGAGGAAAATCTTCTAATATTTTACAGTGCTACACCATTATTTACCGAAGTGAATGAATTAATTAGAAATCGGATATCAGGGTATCTCCGCAGCTATATCATTTTGAAGAAAACGCATTTGTGTGCCGAAAATAATTATTGTTAAGTGCATCAGCCATTTGCCCCCCACGTCTTCACTTAACTGAGGCCAAGTGAAATGTTATATTGGAAGAAAAATGAAACATTTTGAGTTTCATAACTTTGAACTAGTCCCTGATGTTGTAGCAAATACTGCTTTTAATGAAATGGCTTTGCATAAAGCTATTGTTGGCATGGGGAGGTACTTCTCAAATCGGATTACTCCTTAATTCCTTATGGTGATATCTCCTCAGTCCTCACAACAATGTTATCAATCTGATGAATTCGCCCAAGATAGATATGCTGCATGAGGAATCGATTTCATAAATAATGGACAGAATGTGATTCGTGTTGTTGAAAAGGAGTGGATTGTGATATTATTCTCATAGCTGAAACTACATTTCCTTAGGGATACTCAGATCATCGAACTACAAGAATGTCTAATCAAATATACGGCGACTTGAAACTCGTCATTAATGTCATTAATGGAAAACTATTTCTAGCTTCCATGGAGATTACATAAGATATATTATCAAAGATATGACTACTGCAAGCTCTTTCTCCTCAATTTGCTTTAACCATGTTTATAGAGAGAAAAAATTTGTAGTAGATATTTTTGCTCATGAAGGTAACCAATTGACTGCGTTTAGAGCTTTGTTGTTTAATATGTAACATTTGGTTGTCCGAAAGATTTTTCTTTGTAATAGTTTGATTTTCGTATAAAAACACAAAAATTATTGTGAGATCATTACCCATATTAATCATGAAATTAATATCTATATAAATTAGATGGATAAATACGATGAGATGGGTTGCTTCGCTATAACAAGACAGTACAAGTGCATTTGCCATTTTATGAATGCAGAAAGTCCCTCATCAGAAATCGTGTACTGAGGCAATGTCAGCTTATACTGCTCCCAACTAGTGTAGGACTCAATTCAACACAATCTGTACAAGGATAGGACTTTCCAACCATGCATGTTCTTTCAAATATGCTTGGATTGCTTCTTTATGGCAAAAATTGGTACTAGTTGTAAAGGATCTACTGGATCATAAGTGATGGATCAAACTTGCCCACCTGAAGTATACAGAAAATCATAAAATAAATAAAATCAAATATCAATGTCCATAAAGACCACTATGTACAGGATATATGTATACATAATTAAGACCAGACATTACCTCTCAAGATGGTTCAGGATCACTAGTGTCTCATTTGTAAAAGCACGTACTTAATTTAGTGTAATTACAGGATCATAAACTATATACAAAAGGGTCATTGCGAAACCAAATCTTAATCATATCAACAGAGAAAACCAAGCAGAATAGTCATATCTCTGTATCATTATTTGTAGCATAGACAATAGCTTAGGGTGTGTGAAGTAAAATACAAAAGAAATTGGCAGGGGTGGATCTCATGTGTTAGGTGAGGGCAATGGCGGATCTAGGATAAAAATATCATCTGAGCTAATTTTAGGGACATATTGATTTTATAGGGTAGACTACAATTTTGGCCGAAGGGCAAAATTTTTTTTTCCAGGTTTATAATATGGAGTGTATGAAATTCATATAATTAAAAGTAAATTAAACCTAAATATTCCTACAATTCCCTATACTCTTAAGTTCTTAACTAATCCAGATAGGTAAATACTCAATCTCTCATTCGGTCTTTCTCTAACATACCACCAAATTTCAGATTCTAAATTTCCAATAATTCCAAATCGATAGTTTAACTAACAAACTCATATACCAACACTAATTTCCTACAATCTTAACAAACTCAAATAGACAAATAAAATACTCAATTTCTGATTATAATCTATTCAGTAAGACAATAGCAAGACTAACACATTAACACTCAATTTCATATAATCATATTTCAAATTTCCAATAAGATCTGTTTAATCAACAAAGTGAACAAACCCATATACCCAACAAATTTCATAATATAATCATTTCATAATCAGTATCTAATGATTCTAATTAGTATATGATTCAATTTTAAAAGAACTTAGAAGAGAACTAGAGAAGAGCTAAACATGTGTGTTATACAGTAGAACGGTAGAAGTGTAGATGAGAACAGAAAGACCTCGTACAATCGATTGGTTTAATTTTTTTTAAATAGAGAGTTATGTTTTTTTTTCTTGGCTGAAATCTCACATGGGCTCCAGCCCAGTCAAGTTTGGGTTGGATCCGCCCCTGGGTGGGGGACTCAAGCATCCCCAGCCAATAGGGAAAAAAAAACACCCGGTACTATTTTTTTTTTATAGATGTGTGTAGACTTAGCATCCCCAAATTACCCTCAATTTTCCATTGTATTATACCATATACTGAATAATTAAAATATAATAGACCCTAAGTGAAATCACCCAATTCCCTCTTCAACTCTTATTCTTCTTCCTTAAGGACCCTGAGTCCCCGACCCCAAATCTTAAATCCCTAAAATCCCCAAACACAAATTTAACCAGTAATCTGACTTATTTCCACCTACATGGTCCTCTAGTCCTCCACCAGACCACCACTGTAGGAGCATGGCGCCGACCTTCATCAACAATTTGATATGGTGACTGATTGACTGGTGATGGTGAGTGATGATTTTACAAGGGTGTTGTTCCTGCATCATTCTAAGTCTTCTCCCAGAAGTTTCAGAGCCTCATTAAGATCGTCTCTCACTCCCTCTCGTCTAGTCACTCTTCGTAACTTCGTAAGCTCACTAAATCCAACTTTTAGTTTGTAAAAATATTGAATTTTTCTGATTTTTTAATTTTATGGTGATTCAAGATAGGAAATCTAGTAATTCATTACTTGTTTTAGTTCATTTTCCTAACATAAGTTACCTCCAGTTCCAGAGACCAGAATATATAAAATCATCAATTCATCATCCAACATTCTAACAAACTGAACAACAGAGCAGGTAAGAAAAGAGCAGGTAAGAAATTTTAGTGATGTTTTCTTCTTAAAGTAATGTTTACTGATTTGAAATTAGTGTCTTTAGTGATGAAGATGTGCTTGTTTTATAACTGTAGTTATTTCATCTATTGTGAAAACTGAAAACTAGTATTGGCAGTAATGAGCATGATGTTGTGATATTGAATTGTTTCGAATTGTGCTATGTGCATTTATCAATTTGGTAGTTGTAATGTTAGTAGTTGTCTAATATATGCATCGATATTCAATGATTATAGGTTATTAGTCTAAGATCTAAAAAATTTCAGACCCTCTGCCAAAATCGAAGCGATTAAAAGATATTACTTCATGGTTTTCAAGAGATGTTGAGTCCGGAAGTTCTAATTTGAATTCTACTCCTTCCATTACTTCTCCAAATTTTAAAAATGATGAACCACAACCTTCAAGTCATTTTCCATTGCCCAACTCTCAACTTTTAGAGCCACCAAATAGGATTAATGCTCTTCAACGTGATCATGGATTACGTTGTCCGATTTGGGAATGGCCAGTGGATGAGCAAGATAGAGTTCGAAAAGCCTACATTTCATGAAGAAGTTTTATCCTGAAGATTTTGATGATGGTGAAATGTTTACTCTTCAATCAGAGTGTGCATATTATGAGAAAGATATGCGACGTGATCCAAAGTTCCAGAAATTAGAATCCATTGCTGATTTGTGCCACACTTTGGTTCTAACAAGGAAGTCTGAATTTTTTCCTATGCTTTATAGATTGATTTGTTTAGTTTTGACTATTCATGTTTCTACGGCAACAACTGAAAGGGCATTTTCAGCTATGAACATCATCAAGAATAAACTTAGAAATAAGATGGGAGATGAGTTTCTTGGTGATTGTATGGTCGTTCATATTGAGAAAGAGTATGTTGAGTCTATAGGTAATGATGAGATGATAAGAGAGTTTAAGGAAGTATCGACTCGTAGAGTTAAATTTAGATAATTTAACTTTTTTGTCGTATCCATTTTTATTTCAATTAATAAAATTATTTGACATTATCGATATTTTCACTATTTTCTTCTTATTTGGTTTAAAATTTCAAACATCCCAAATTTAGTAATCCTAGATCCGCCACTGGAAATTGGTAGGATGTTTCACAAGAGATTCATTAATAATTAAGGCATATCCCAGTTACGCAGTATATGCTCTAGAGTGAAAACAAGCATAACCCTGAATCTTACCCATATATATTCTCATATGCATATATGTACCTATATAGTATATACAAACAAGGGAACAAGTATTGAGCAACATCTGCTTTAATATACAAGTTTAATTAGTTTATAATTCTAGTGGATTTATATTTAGTTTCTCAATTTGAACTCCTTATTATATAGTTATTGATCAACTTCATTTACTGGTTTTACCAAAGCCTGCATGCAGGCCAGGATGTTAAGAACGCACATTAGAGATCACTACATACCTCGTGATAGTTCCTAATAAAAGAAAGCACTGCAACACAGCATAGTGTGAAGGTGGCTCAGGGACCATGGCTCTGTTCAAATGCTCTCCTTGTTTTGGTGTTTACATCAAATTGACATATTCATGTTTTGACTGCCAAATTCCAAAATTTTAGCTCTACCCAAATTGCAAGCCTACAACCCTACAAGGCTACAAACATTATTATATATGAAGTTATGAACAATCGAACACCAGAATATAATACTTGAAGGCCAAAAGACAATAATCAACTATCAAATTTGCCCCAAATTCTAAATCAAAATCAAAACACACACAGGTAGAGTGAGACTAGGAAATTGTACACTAACTCCCGCACATGTGTGGTACTCTCTACACGTGCCTTGGCGCGTGCATACTAATCTCGCTGCACAAGAGAGTGACTGAGGGAAAGAAAGAGGGAGCGAGGGTGCGTTTATTGCCACCCACGTCTTTTTTGTTCAACCCACAATCATATTTAAACCTAAAAATTTCACTTTTACCCTTAGAAAAAAAATTATAAATATTGTAAAATTACACAATTAAATAAGATCAAACTGAAATGAATATCTCTTTCATTTTTCTTTTAACTCGTCTTATTATCCTATGTTATTTTCTCTATTCAAAATTTTTCGCAATGTCTTCTTCTCTATATAACTTTCATTCTTTTTACTTAATATTTTCTCTACTCTACAACTCTATATATAACTATATATATATATATATATATATATATATATATATATATATCTGTGTGTGCGTGGTGACAATATTTAAACAGATAAATTATAAAATAATATAATTTCCCATCATAAATTAAAAAAAGGTTATCACTTATTTTCCAGTTATAAAAATGTCATCTCAATTGACTAGAAATTAGAAAATAGTCAACTAGTTTAGAACAAAATTAGAAAATAGTCACTTTAAAAATATTTTCTAGACAATTTTACCCTTTTTCTTCATCATCTTCTTTTTCTAATTCCGTCTATAACTTTGATGTCCGGCTATGTATTTGAGTCTTGAGAGTGGTTAGTACCGTTGGAAATATCTCTTTCCCCTTTTTCATTTGATACCCTACACACTCTGAACTAACCACCGTACAATGCGCAACAACCCTCGCAAGGAGCTGCTGCCGTCGATGGCGGTGCTCTAAGCAATTACGGCAAAATCAGAGCTTAAGGTTTCCTAATTTAATTATTCTCTTCATTCTGAACATACTCATATCAATCTCCTTTGAATTTTAACATCATTTCGCATATTTAGTCATTTTCTCTCATCATGTCACACATGTTGTCACACTACCTGTCACACTACCTATCATACTGACTATCACACTACCCGTCATACCCGTTGTCACACTATTTTATATGACTATGTTATGACAAGAAGAAGAAAAAGAAGAAGAAGAAGAAGAAAAATGACTACAAATAATGAACCTTTGTTTATTATGTGATCTTAAACTTCTTAAATCAACTCATACGATCCAAATATCAACATTAATGTGATGTCACACCCCTAACCACACTACCTATCACACTACCTGTCACACTAATTTTGTTCTATGATGTATAGTGCAACAAGTCGTGTGACGGCTAATGTGATAGGTAGATCGGTGACACAGTACCCAATCAGAAACACAAGATGTACGTTGTCAGGATTGTAGAGTCGTCAAAACTTAGTTCATAATTGAATTGACAACAAGAAATTCATATCACAATTTTCTGTGGACACCCAAAAGCTATTGTGTGCACCCATTGCTGACCATCTTCACCGACTTTGGTGTTTTTGGCGACGGCTACCTCCAGCAACTACTTCCACTCGCTCCATCTCCGCCACGAAAGCTCAACCCAAGTTGGCTCCTACTCCGGCCAAAATTAACAAAGGTGGCTACATAAGTATTAGAGGATGAGCGAGGATGTGGATTGGGTTTGGAGCTTCGACGACGCGCGGTCTCTGTCGGAGAGTATCGTAATGATATGGAGGAATGGAGCGACGGCGCGAGATCTCTTGACTTCTAGATGCGAGATCCACCAAACCAGGTCAGCCTTTACTTGATTGGATCAGTGACTTCGTTTGCTCGTGAATGTGTTGGGGGTAGTACAACCAGAGCCTTTCGTCGATTTTGGAAGCGGCGCGCTTCGCCAATCAGTTCTCCTCTGGTGCGGGCTTCGTATCAACGCCGACTGAAGCAAGCAAAGGCGTAGTCTTACAGTCTTGCTGGTTGAATTGAGAAATCAAAAGCTCTGGTCTACGGGTTATTTCAGTGGTAGCTTTGTAAATATTATCAATTTTAATGGCAACGCTATAAGAGAATTAGCAAACTGACTTTATTCTAATTTTGAAATCTTCGTACTCGACTTTTTCCTAATTAAACCCCCCTTAAACCCCAAGTTTAGTCTTTAGCCCCTAGATTAAACATCATCATCATCTTACCATATCCCGATCGATAGAGTGGAACGACTAGAAAAAGAAGTGAAGTTAGAAAGTCGTATGATAGGTGGTAACTATCTTGTACGGTTCGGGGGGGGGGGGTAATCCCACGGCTTTTATGAGTGTTCAGCACAATATGGTAAGGTATGACACCAGCATAAATGAGGCACACAAGAGCCACCGACACCTGTTCTTCGACAATGGATTGGTTCTCTTACAGTTCAATTCCAGGTGAAAAAGAAAGGGCATTACTCCTTCCAATATTCAGAGCCTCTAGTTCCGACTTAAGAGTTAGACTAGGTGTGGCCTCCATGGTTATTGTATTGTAGGTTCTAATCCTGAGATGGATTCTTGTGTGTGGAGGGATAGCTTCGCTTCTGGGTTCCTGGGATGGCTCCATCTCGGTTGTGGATCTAATCAGTTTTAGGTATCAAAAAAGACTTTTTATAAGAAGCCATATTTTAATTATATATATATATAGATATATACATAGAGTTATATAGTTATATATATATAGTTATAGATGTATAGTTATATATATAGACTATATAGTTATATGTGGTGACAATATTGAAGATTAAGAATAAAAGACCGTAATTAGAATACAATATGCATGAAAATAGTACCAAACGGTCATATGACGAGTTCTTGAAGGTGTTGCATGAGTTTAATACTTTATTTTATTTATTGTTAAATATGTTTTATTTTATTATTATTTTTTACTTTTAAAGATAAAAGTGAAATATTTAAAATTTTGAGTTGAAATTTGATTATCCGGTGAATAAACAAGTGTGGTCGAGGGAGTGAGGGACTGAGAGTGGCCTCCTCTCGTCCCCGTGGTCTTTAGACTCTGAAAACTAAACTGAGAGATTATTGGAACTGAACTGAAACCATGTCAAGCCATCGCTGCAGCCACATCTCTCCCTCTTACCCGGTACTCCTCCTCAATCTCTAACTTTGCAAATCCACCATAATTTAATTGATTCTATTCAACCCCATAGATACTATATCCTAAATCCCTATAATGTTACTGAACAAACCCACTTCCAAAACCCTCAGAAAGCTACTCTCCCCTCATCAAAAGTCAATATTTTCTTGTTTGTACCAACCCCAAAACCCTGCTTACATTTACACCCAGAAATCCGGCTATGTGTTCGACCTGGGAAAACGGATCCTCCTCAGAGAACAATCAGCAAGCCCCGGTGCCGAACTCTAGATGGTTCAGCCATTCGTTCTCTGTTTTTGCTGGCGTGCCAGTACCTTCGAGTTAGGTACAACTGTTGCTTTGTTTGACAATGATCGCGCTCCACGTACTGTCTTCCTCTCAGACGATTGCTCCGCAGTTGCTGATAAACCGCTGAAGTTCGAATGACCTATACACAACCGGAGTTTCTAGGTACCTTTCACTCCACCTCAAGTAGATGGTCGATCTTACTTTTGACCGTTTGGGGAAAAGCAGAGCTTATACTGTGCCGTTAATAGCAGGACTCTCTCGCGAATGAAATTTGCTGACTAGTGCAGGCTTTGGGTTTGCTAGAAGCTAGGCTAGCGACTCGATGGACTTGACTCGAATTGCCGAAGTTAATCGGACTTGTTGCTACATGTAGCGCGAGGCGTGCATCTGGGTAGCTCCGCTCCGATGGGAGACTTGGTTGCTGAATCTAATCGGACTTTTGCTCCGTGGGGAGACTTTGACTATGCGGTTGCGCGATAGTTTGTTTGACGTTGCGTGTGTTATTCTGCGCATTCAACCCTCCTTATCTAGAGAAAACAAATTGTTCTTTATTGCGAATCAAGACCTAAGAACCTCCTAGTTGATTTAGATTCACCTTCCTTAATCAACTCAGATTCTATACGGCGATAGTCCCCTAAATCTATTCCAATACGGCAGATAATCTTGTTTTGTGATATACTTTCCCCAAATATCCAGTCCACGGGCCTAAGTAGTCTATATAATACCGGAGTATTATTTTAGGCTCAAACACTATGTTAATGTCTATATGAAATGGAAGAAAGACTCGTACTTTGACAACATTGAGCACATTGACAAGTCCGTAGTGCTTAAACCCATCATTAATCTCAAGAACTGCATTGCTGAGGATCCCAAAGATTGTATCCCAATCTATCAAGTGTCCAAAAAGGGTTTTGCATTAGATGTACCCATGAAAGTTGCCACCTTTTTGAGGAGTTTCCATCAGTTTTTGCGGAGTTCTCTGGGGAATACAATTATCCCTGGTTCAAATTGACCCCGACCCCAGAAGCAGCCGAGATTGATAGGGAAGAGAAGAGGGTATGAGGATTGTAGGGAGGATTTGAGGGATAGGCTGAAAAAGTTGATCTTGATGAGTAAAGAAAAGGTTTTGCCTTTGAAAATTATTGAGGGGATGGAGTGGTATTTGGGTTTGCCTGAGGATTTTCTGCACTACCCGGAAAAGAATCTCGATGGATCTTTTCGGTTCGTGACAATGGAAGATGGGTTAGAAGGATTAGCTGTTGACAGTGGTGAAGAGTTCTTGTCTGTGGTGCAAAGGAATGCAATGAAAAAAGGGGTGTATTTTGGAGGGTCAATGGAGGCAATTGGGTTCCCGCTTTTCCCTTCCAAGGGTTTGAGGTTGAGGAACAAGATTGAAGATTGGTTAAAAGAGTTTCAGAGTCTCCCCTATGTTTCACCGTATGAGGATTTTTCACATTTACAGCCGGATACTGATGCATCTGAGAAACGAGTTGTGGGGCTTCTTCATGAGTTGCTTAGTCTATTTGTTGAGCATTCAGCAGAGAGGAAGAAGATCAAGTGTGTCAAGAAGTATTTGGGACTCCAGCAGAAACTGCACAGAGCATTCGAGAGACATCCTGAGATTTTTTATCTGTCTTGTAGGAAGAAGACTTGTACGGCAATTCTTAAAGAGGGTTACTGTGATGAGTCTGCTGTTGAGAAGCATCCACTTTTGGAAGTGAGGAAGAAGTATATTAGGTTGATGAGCACTGCTGACTCCATCTTGAAGAATAGGAGAGTGAATGGCCAGTTAGCTGGTTGTGGGAATAAGGAGCTGGATCTGGAACCTATGATTAAAGATAGAGGAAATAGAGAGAGTACGAAGGTGGACTTGAGTTTGGAGTCTGAGAATGTAGACCAAAGAGATGTAGGGAACTCTAATCTGGACTTTGGTTCGGATTCTGGTAATGTAGACCAAAGAGACGGGGAGTGTTCTCAGTAACCGATTTTCTTATAATGTGCTTGTTTATAAGAATTTGATTATGCAAGATCTATACCATAAGTGGAGCTCCAGTACAACCACTCTTGTATGTTTTGGCTATGAATGTGTTTTCTTCTACAGATGAATGAAAAAGAGGTAAAGAGTCAGAAGTTTGTTTAATTTTTGGTTCCTCATTCAATTGATTTTTGAGTTATGATTGACACTTGAGATGGAAGTTTAATTGATTATGAACTTAGAATATAATTGCCCTTGACTAGGTATGTTGTAGGTGTAGAACAAGAATCTGAAAACAAATGAGAATGCAAGACACGTGTACAAATAAAATGTAATTTATTGATAATCAAGCGCGATGTTAGAATCTTTGTGAACTCCTCTAATTCTATCTCCGTATGTAACTTGACTCAAGGGTGACATGCACTTGATCTTGAGAATTTGAGTTTGGATTTGGATTTGATGAAGAACGAGTGATTTAGTAGCTTGATGATTCTTCGTGGACTTGAGTTTGGATTCAGATTTGATGAAGAACGAGCGATTTAGTAGCTTGATGATTCTTCGTGGACTTGAGAGACTTTGGAATTTCTCGATAGTGATCTTGCTCAAGTGATTTTCTCTCTTATTCTCAAGTCCCCTCCTATTCATATTGGAAGGGATATTTATAGTGTCAAGACTTCTTTTTTTATAGAATATTTTAATGACACTAAAATAATAATAATAATAATACTTTAATTATAATCGTTAAAAAAATCTTAATTTAATCAAATGTCCGATTACCATTTCAAATCGCCAATGACATTCAATTTCCGATTTAAGTTGGAATCACGTATCTTCGATTACGATCATCCATTTATGTGCTGACACGAGTTTTATTCGGATCTGCACTAACTTTGTTGGCATTTGGGCTACGTGTGCAATTTTGTTGGATTCTTGGTCGATTTAATCATTTAATGAAGATGATTTACTTCATTAAATTTCATGTGTTTATAAATGCTTCCCTTTAAGTCGTGTTGCAGACATGTCGTCGTCACAAGCGCAGTTTGAAGTATGCACTTTGATTTTGAGAATTTGTGGAGCTAGCTTTTGAGGTTCTGCAGATTTTGTAGTAATCTTTCCTTATGACTTCTGAATGTTTTCGAAAATATTCATCTCATGGACCTTGTTACAATATTTATGATGTCTGAACCCACTGATATCTTCAATATGCATCAGATTAACACGGTCTTTGATCAAACTTGATGGGGTAGCAAGAGCTTTAACTTCATCGCTCTCCCAAGATGTCATGCTAAAATCTAGATGAGTAAATAGAAACCACAACCCCTTGAGGTCTATCATAGAAAATGGTCCAGGCGAAAGCATAGAACATATTGAAGAACTCAGTTACATGTATATACCATTCATATCAAAGGAACTAACAATTGGACGACCTTCAAATAAGTCAGGATGATTGCAAACTTTACGAAGTTGCATTATTATACTTATCATTCCAAAGAAGTTGGTACTTGCCAGAGTTGCTTGTGTTTCCGAGCTAGCAATAAAGTCTTCATACAAGTTCTGTTGCCTCTTGGATAGTCTACAATATATCACATGCTCATGCTTCATAGGCAGCTGTTTCTCCATTGTCTTCGATGATTTACCTTAAGACTAGTTCAATCATCACCTTCAACATAGCCTCAGCCTTTTCTTTCAGTCTGCCAAAGGCATAATGCCTAGCCATGATAGCTTTAACAATATATGTCAGCTTTTTCTTTCAGTCCACCAAAGGCATAATGCCTAGCCATGATAGCTTGAATATTGAGCACGCAATACCCACCTAAACAAGAATGAAGTGAATCACGACAATGTGAACTTTTTACAAACCCTTTTATTGTTACATGTAATCATCTTCAATGCTAGCTTTTTACACAGCAATGCTAACTTTTTATAAACCCTTTTTACAAACCCTTTTACTATTACATGTAACCATAATGTCTAGCCATGATAGCTTGCCGACAATGTCATTTGCTTTGGTTCTGTAATTGATTGATTCCGACATATAACACATTACACATGGTGGCGTGCTCACTTTCCAACCCGATTTCCAATTTCTATTCTGCAATCAATTTCTTCTTTTGTTGTAGTTATAGCTTCAACATCTTCACTCTGGGAAAGCCTGCTCCGCAAATACTTTAATAAAGTAGGAGTTGGTCCCGACACCAATGTGCTTCGAACAGTTCGTATATGGTTTCCAGTAAGCAAAAGTCTTCGTAGGGTAGTCATCTTGCCTGATTCAAAGGGCAATTCAGACAATGAATTATTTGAAAGATTCAATAATGAAAGATGAAAATTACATGCGTCCACTGAATACTCCTTCAACTGGTTTGATTGCAGATCTAGAGTTCCAAGGGAAGAAAGTGCCATGATCTCTGAAGGTAACGTAGAGAGTGCATTATTCCCCATGTGGACTTCCACAAGTGAAGAACAACTAACAATTGAAACAAGGATTGCTGAAATTTTGTTCTGGTGAAGGTCAAGCCGATCAGACGAGAAAGGTTTCCAATATTGTCTGGTATTCCACTGAGCATATTTTTTGATGCATTAATTTCTGTAAGCATTGTCCACGATCCAATCAACTTCTCATATAGATTTGTGAGCTTATTTCCCTCCATGTCCAATTTCATTAATTTTGAGTAGTTTGCTAGATCTTCTGGCAAGCTGATGACAACATTGTTTGACACCTTGAAATCTAATAGATCTTAGCATCTTCCAAGCGAGCTTAGGAGTTCCTTCAACTGGTTATTTGAACAATCAATTTTGACAAGAGCAGTTGCCGATCCAATCTCCTCCGGCAGCTTCCCAAGCAAGTTAAACGACACGTTTAGCGACTTTAGCATTGCAAGCTCTCTGATTGCGGCCGGGAGCTTAGAGAGCTTATTATGGCTGACATTGAGCACAATCAGCATAGGCAAATTCCTCAGCTCATCTTTGAGTACCTCCATTTCATTATGAGCTAGAATCAGCTTCTGTAGCTCCACAGTCTCCCACCACTTCTCGTCTTCGTCGACGACGTTGACGCTTTTGTAGACCTCATCGGGGACGAGCTTCAGAGAGTGATTAGAGAGGTTGAGAGAACCGGATGCTCTCGCGGCTTTGATGACTCGATCCATTTAGATCTGCATTTGAGTTTGCCCTTGTTTTCTTGCTTTAGTGATTTCATCTCATGAGAAATAAGAACCGTGAACCAATTTGGGGGAGAAGTGGCTTCTATGGTGTAGGCACAAATGCTTTTCGTCTTTCTTTCTATTTGCATATTTATTTATTTTTAATTTTATTTAGGAGTATCATGGTCTGATTTTGACCCCCTTTTTTAAATATTTTTTTGTAGGATTTTGACGACAATTTGTGAGTCGCGGTTGATCTAGCCATTTGACTGTTTTCGAAACACGTTGATTTCTGGCGGATTTGAAGAACGTAAACGACCTAATCACTTGACTGCTCTCAATTCATAGACTTGACAACACTCAATGAAAGCGTTTTAGGCTTTACGCATCACATTCACCACGGTGGCTTTTAAGAGTTTGAATAACGTAAAAGACCTAATCGCTTGACTGCTCTTAATTTATAGACTTGACAACACTCAATAAAAGCGTTTTAAGCTTTACGCATCACATTCATCTTGGCGGCTTTCAAGAGTTTGAAGAACCTAAACTACTTAATCGTTTGACTGCTCTCATTTCATAGACTTGACAACACTCAATAAAAGCGTTTTAGGCTTTACGCATCACATTCAGCATGGCGGCTTTCAAGAGTTTGAAAAACGTAAACGACCTAATTGCTTGACTGCTCTCATTTCATAGACTTGACAGCACTCAATAAAAGCGTTTTAGGCTTTACGCATCACATTCAGTATGACAGCTTTCAGGAGTTTCAAGGACGGGACAATCACTATCCTCGACGATGTTGAAGATGAGCAACATGATGACACCACCTTAACCGTATATCCCTCTCTTACTGGGCCATTCACTTTTAAAGCTTCATTATATGGCAGCTCAACTCCCGTCTTGCAGTGGACTTACGCAGTGCAATAAGAATTTACTCTATGATTGGCAGACAAACCCTTATTTTTATTTTGATGTGACTGAACTTAAAGTTGTTATTCTCAAGCTGCTTACGTATCCTTCTAAAGTAGGAATCAAGTCATCACATAGTTCAAGGGTTTTTCTTTGTTGTTGTTTTTTTTTTTGGGTGCCTTATGCAATTTAAGCTCATGCAAGTGTGGAGCATACTTTGACGTTTTAGAGCATGGTACTTCTTCAAGAATTTGCCGTTAATGGGACCGATCCTCAAACCGTCTTCCACCATAATTTTGTAAGCTCCATTGGTGTATACTTCTCTGATGACGTAAGGATCATCCCACTTTGACTTGAATTTGGGGTCAGTCTTGTGCGTCATAATGATGGGTCTTCAAACAACAAGAACTAAATCATCAACTTGAAATGACCGTGGTCGAACACTTTTGTTGAAGGCGTGTGACATCCGAGCTTGGTACATTCCAAGTGTTGTTGTGCATCAAGCCCCTTCTCATCCAAAGCTTATAACTCTTGAAGAAGGAACTTGACATTTTCTTCATTTGTGAGACCTACTTGCAAAGCGATTCTCAATGACGGAATTTCTTTCTCTAATGGTAACACGGCTTTGATACCATAGATGAGAGAATAAGGTGTAGCATTTGTGGCTGTCCGATACGTCATTTTATAAGCCCAGAGAGATTCACCCAATTTCTCATGCCAATCCCTCTGCTTTTTACTGATAGTTTTCTTCAGAATGTTACAAAGTGTTTTATTGAATGCTTCTGCCAAATCATTTTTCGGGGCATTGTACATCGAAGAGAAGTGAAGTTTGAAGTGGAAGTTCTTGCTCAACTTTTTTGTTGCTGTATTCGAGAAATACTTGGCATTGTCTGTGATGATGCACCGTGGTATACCATAGCGTTGTATAATGCTTCCCGTAATGAAATCCACAACATTTTCTTTCTTTATTTCTTTGAGCGGTATCGCCTCTGCCCACTTTGAGAATGAATCAGTGGCCGACAGAATGTACATATAATCAGCCGATGATTTCATAGTGCTGGGTCCAATTGCATCCATTCCCCAGACATCGAATGGGTGCGAAGCAATTGTCAGATGCAACAGCTCAGGTGGTGTAAAAGGATGCCTCCAATCTTCAATATCAATGGTGTAAACTGACACTATATGAGAACTGGCATATTGGAGTAAAAGCTTTGTGATCATGACCCACCTTTGGAAAATTGGGATGTCCAAAATTTTGTCTCGAGACAATGCCAAAGTCGCCGCCAAGTTTGCCAATGCGTCTGCCATTTGATTTTTTTTCTGTGGCACATGTATGAGTGTAACATTATCAAAGCCCTTCAAGAGTTGTGTGGCGAGTTGGAAATAAGGTATCAAATCCTCATTCTTGACCTCGTAATTAGTGAGCAGTTGATCAATCACCAACTTCGAGCCTCCATACACTTCGAGACTTTGGATTTCAATTTCTAACGATGTTTGCAATCCCATGATCAACGCTTAGTACTCTACGACACTGTTGGAGCACAGTTCCCCAAGAGTGAAAGAATAAGGCAATATTTGTTTTTGTGGAGAGACAAAGATAACACCCGCCCTGCTCCATCTGCCCTAGATGAGCCATCGAAAAACATCTTCCAAGTAGGGAGGACCTCTGCAAGGAAGACTTCCTTGTTTGGGAAGTCATCTGAGATTCCCCAATCCGTTGGAATAGGGTGGTCTGCCAGGAAGTCAGCCAACGCATGTCCTTTCACTGCTTTAGCGGGCACATATATGATGTCGTATTGGTTCAACAGTAACGCCCACTTAGCCATGCGCCCGGTTAGAACGAGTTTAGATAATAAGAACTTAACTGGATCGGCTCCAGCCACCAAGTGTATTGTGTAAGCTTGCATGTAATGCCTCAACTTTTGAATTGCGAAGACGAGTGCAAGACACATTTTCTCTATTGGCGAATAATTTAGCTCAAGTCCGGTGAGGGTCCGACTTAAGTAGTACAAGGTTTTCTCCTTTTTGCCTTCATTTTATTGAGCCGCGATGTAAAGGATAAGAGGTTTTCCGGTGATAGGTGCACCCAACACCGGAGGATTCGCCAGTTATTTCTTTATGCTCTCAAAGGCATTGCGACAAGCTTCATCCCATACAAATGGAACATCTTTCTTCATGAGTCGACTGAATGGTTGGCAACGGCCCACCAGGTTTGATATGAATCGTTTGATGAAGGCAAGTCGTCCTTAGAGGCTTTTCAGCTCGCGCAAATTTCTTAGCTCTGGCATGACCTTATAGCAATAAATTCATTTGGGAGTTCAAAATACAGTGAGTTCCTCATCCTCTAAGGCCATCCTTATCTCGTTGTAACCTGATGATCCGTCCATGAATGACAAAACCTCATGCCCGGTTGTAGCATCCACCATGAGCTCTATGATTGGCAGAGGGAAATCATCTTTTGGACACGCCTCATTTAAGTCACGAAAATCTACACAAACACGGATTTGTCTGTTCTTCTTCTTGACAGGAACAATGTTTGCGATCTACTTGGGATATTGAACCTCTCTAATGAAGCCTGCGGCAATCAACTTATCAACTTTTGCTTCAATTTGAGGAATAAGTTTTGTTCGAAAGCGTCTTTGTGTTTGCTTGGTTGGTTGAGCCTCCGGTTTGAAAGCAAGTCGATGAACTGCTACCTTTGGATCTAGGCCGGGCATTTCTTTGTACCTCTAAGCAAAGACATCTTTGTACTCGAGCAACAGATCGAGATATTCTTTCTCTTATGTTCCCAAGACGCACTCACAAAAATAAGTCTTGGGTCTCCTTCTGTTCCCAAGTTAATCTCTTTAAGTTCGTCCATATTGGCTTGCCCCCTGTCTTCAAGTTCTGGAGGAGCTTCGTCTACTTCAATTTCGAACGACCCGAATGTTACGGTAGTGCAATTGACTTCAGCAACATTGTCAACATCCAGCTCAATCGTCCCTTGCTTGGCGAGGTTCATTATCAAATCCTTGAGAACAAAGCACTTCTCTATAGGGTAACTAACGAGGCGATGATATTTGCAATACTTCGGATCGTTGACACGATGTATTTCTTCTGGACGCTTGTACTCTGGAAGATCTATTATCTTGTTTTCGAGCAGATCCTCTAACATGCCCGCCACATCAGAGTTTGGGAAAGGGTACGCCTTTCGCTCCATCTCCTTCAACGTGTGTTTACTCCTATCGTAGATTCGAGGTGGTTCCACCTTATTGAACTCCTTATCCCGCGTAGAGATATTAACCGGAGCAGTATTGATGACCATTGATTCTTTGGAAGGCTTCTTCACAATCTTGTCAAATCTATTTCTGAAGACTTTGTCTTTTCGTTGGTCAACCAGGGACTCATTCTTTCCCTTATGACTTGCCAAGCTTAGCTCCATGTCGTGGCTCGAGTAGCCAACTCTTCGAAAGAACGAGGCTTGATTCCTTGCAAGATGTATAGCAAATCAAAGTGCATGTCTTGGATGCACATTTCAACGGCTGACACCTATGATAGTCGGTCCTTGCAATCAAGGCTAAGTAAGTGCCATCTATTGATGTAGTCGACCGCGGGTTCATCCTTCCGTTGCTTCGTGCTAGTTAGCTCCATCATGCTCACCGTCCGCCTTGCACTAGAGAATCGATTGAGGAACTCGCGCTCCATCTGGTCTCAACTGTCAACATACTCCGACTCTAGGTCTGTATATCACTCAAAGGCATTTCCCTTCAACGAGCGAACAAACTACTTGACAAAGTGATCGCCTTCTGTCCCAGCGTTACTGCAAGTCTCCACAAAGTGGGCGATGTGTTGCTTCGGGTTCCCTTTACCTTCAAATTGTTGGAACTTTAGTGGCTCATACCCCGGTGGCATCCTTAAGCTGTTGATTCTCTTAGTGTAAGGTTTAGAATAAGTGAGGGAGTCACGAGAAAGACCTCCATATTGAGCCCGGATTGAGTTAGTGATGATGTCCTGCAATTGCTGGAGTGACAAGGAACCAAGCGAGTCGTCATTCTTCTTGGACATTTCTCCCTTTTCATTTACTTTGCTCTGCCAGGCGACCCTTTGGTGGAGTTCTCATCATCGTGATCTTCCAACTTGCTATAGAGCTCAGCGATTTGCACGTCCTTTTCTTCAACCGTTCGGGTGAGCTTTTCAACTATCTCCAACATATTGGAGAGTTGCTTCTCGATTGTGGATGTCCCCATCACCAAGACATGCGCATTTTCAGAAAATGACTCATGCGTCATAGAATGAAAGTTATCGCCATCTTCTTTGGGACTTCCATGGTATGATACCATGCTTGATTCGTCATCAGAGAAAACATCTTCCAGGATAGGGCCATCATCATGAACGGGTAGAGGAGATTGCTCCTTTGGCTCCTTCTTCTTTGACACTTGCTTCTTCCCACTTTGAGAGGCATGCTCTATTGCTCCCAAGCTCTCCAAGGTGATGACTGGTTGACGAGGCTTACTAGCAAGTGCCATAAATGTCGTGGATTGAGCTCTAGCCACGCTCTGGGTGACAAGGGCAATCGGTTCACTCCTTAATTTGAAGTATGTTTGTTTGGATTTCTTGACCGGCTCGGCCTCTCCGCTTAACCTCGCGGTTGTGAACTTGGATTTCGTCGATGGAACAGCTTGGTTGTTCTTGGAATCCATCGCACAAACGAATTTGAAGATTTCTACGGAGAAGAGATGAGAGGCCAAAAAGGTCCCACTGGGCGTGCCAATTTGTAGAATGAGAATCTGAAAACAAATAAGAATGCAAACACGTGTACAAATAAAATATAATTGATTGATAATCAAGCGCGAGGTTACAATCTTTGTGAACTCCTCTAATTCTATCTCCGTATGTAACTTGGCTCAAGGGTGACATGCACTTGATCTTGAGAATTTGAGTTTGGATTTGGATTTGATGAAGAACGAGCGATTTGGTAGCTTGATGATTCTTCGTGGACTTGAGAGACTTCGAGATTTCTCGAGAGTGATCTTGCTGAAGTGATTTTCTCTCTTCTTCTCAAGTCCCCTCCTCTTCATGTTGGAAGGTGTATTTATAGTGTCAAGACTTTTTTTTATATAATATTTTAATGACACTAAAATAATAATATTTCTTTAATTATAACTGTTAAAAATATTTATTAATTTAATCAAATGTTTGAGTACCATTTCGAATCGTCAATGACATTTAATTTTCGATTTAAGTCGGAATCACGTAGTTTCGATTATGATCATCCATTTATGTGCTGACACGAGTTTTATTCGGATCCGCACTAACTTTGTTGGCCTTTGGGTCACGTGTGTAATTTTATCGGGTTCTTAGTCGATTTAATCATTTAATGAAGATGATTTACTTCATTAAATTTCATGTGTCTACAGTAGGATCAGCGGGAGTGTTCTGAATGTTATACAAGCACTTTATTGGACATTGGTAATGGTGTTTGATGGATCTCCTTCATCTCTTAAATTGCACTATTTTGAATTATCATTCTCATAGTATTATCACTGGATACAACCAGGACTTAATGAATTAGGGTGTGTTAGAGAATGTCATCTCAGAGCCTTTTGTTGCGGAGACTAATCTAATTTAAAGGTCATGCCTTACAAGAAGAGCATCCCGACTTGCCTTCACGGAGATCTGGCTTTGCAAGCATAGATTCTTGCACAGGATTGGCTTGGTCCTTTAAGCACACAATGGTTCTGCTGTTCTGGTATGGGAAATATTGACATTCTTACTTTGTTCAGTGGTTTGTGCTGTATGTTGGTTTTTCATTCAAGTGATTACATCATTTAAATGCATTAGGGATTGAAAGCATTCAGGATTATGTAGATGATTTAGGTATGTTTCTGCAAGTGTAGCTTATATGGGATTTTGTGATTGAATTTTCTTTTTCTGCCTGTGGATTTTCTTTGCTGTGCTTTTGTTTATTTTTCTTGCTTTATGTTTTAAATGTGGTCCACATTTTTTTTTCTTTGGTGAAGAATGTGTCAATGTTATCTATCGTAACTCTCTCAAAATGACAATGAAATTGATAAACAATTGCAATGCATCTGCAACAAGTTGTGAGCCTGGTCAGCATGAGAGTATCAGATATAAAGGATTATATTATTACTATTTTTTATGACTATATCATTATTATTCTATATATTCTATTTGTTTGATTTTCTGCTTAAACTTATGCAAAGAATTTTCATATACTTTTCATAATATGTGTGCGGCGAAATCAGATACACATGTTTGGTCGGAAATTTAGGATCTATGGACATGGATCAGATATTCATTTGGCACTTTTGTTTTCTCTTTCTAGTTTCCTAGTTCATACCATTATTAGAATTTTAATATCCCCTGTATGATCGTTATTGTCTTGGCAGCAATCCTTTTGATTACTCAGTTTAACAATCACTTGGAAATGTACGAGGGTTATGCTTCAATGGGTTATGTTGATTACCTGAAGACAATGAGCAAGTATGTGCTAATCTCTATATTTAATTACTATCTGTCCTAAACCTTCCATTTAGATTTTGCTTATTTTGTGTTCTATTTGTCACGGGTAAAATAGAAGTGGTGAATGGGGAGCTGTTTTAAAAGCATACTAGTTGTGAAAGCTGCTATAAATTGAATCTAATTCATGTCTAAAAGTTAATTTTATTTTTGTAATTGGTTCTTTTAATAGCTCACATTGGCACTTAATCTCTTCATGGTGTTTTGTTTTCGTCATCATAACTTCTCTGACAGTTTTAAGACTAACGAAGTGTAACCAGAACCTATAAGCACAAAAAAAAAAATGGTGGAGCTTTTGAAATTTACACTTCCAAATTGACAAACTCTCACTGTTTCTTTGAAGAAGCTTCAATTTTTATTGTCATGTTGAGATTTGACAAGGCAAGTTGTTGTGTTATAGAAAATTTGCCTTGTCATGGTCCGGTTGTTTCTAGAGCTGCTTCTTCATTGCATTGATTCCTTGATACATAACATACATTCTTTTATTCATTTGATTTCTCTCCATAAATCTCATTTTGATTTAGATAATGTTTTGTATATATGCAGTTCCCTTTCCTATGTATTACCTTTGTTAATTCCACTTTTGTACATACACAGTTTCCTTTCCATTAACTTGAAGGATCTTTCTATTTGTGGACCAGTGTATTTCATTTTTGGATATATGCATATAAGATTTGCAGATAAAATTGTGGGTCACTTGGTTGATATAACTTTAATCAGAACAGATTTGCAAATGTTTCTGTGGCGGTTCTGCACTTTCATATAGATATATATGTTTGAAAATGTGAGTTTGATGGTTACAGTGCTGGAGCTTTTGATCTACATTTGGGAACATGGAAACTCCAAATAAATTCATCTTCTATAAATGGAGAGCTGCTTCAGATACCCTTTCTGACGTTGTAGCCGGAGCATATTTATTTACAAGGAAAATGTCAACTAGACCTGTTTGCTTTTGCTGCAAGAAACAAGAAGAGTCCTCATTTCATGCTGCCTTTTAGATGTTTATTCATTAAGGAAGTTTCCAACCTTACCTCCTAGAGTTTAAGTCATCCTTAAACATAGGTTTATTTGCTATCTTTGTTTGGTCTCAGTGAAATGTAATAAACAACCGTTGGCACGTTAGAGCACTCACACAAGTCCGACGATTTTTCTATCAACTGTCTCGTCCTGATGATTTTTGAGAAGCAAATATGTAGAGATGTTTTCTGTTCTGCCCAAGGACTTTACAAGTAACTGAGTTGTAGATGAGAAGCAGGCAACGAAGTTTGAGGGGGGTCAAACGGTCATCAGAAATTCGAATGGAGAACTTATGGGTGCTTGTGCAGTCCTAATGTTGGGATTTTCCCATTTTGGTCTCCCTTAACCGCAAACCTGCTAACTTGAATGCCGGTCTGCATTTCGCTCTAGGCGCAACGATAGTTCCAGTAATTGTAGAACCCGACTGCTCAGAAGCAGGAGAGCTTCTAATATCTTCTGAATCAGAATTGGCCGATAGTAGAGGACATGATAGCTTTACTATACTGGGACTGAACATTCTTTTCCAATCTCATGAACCAAACAAAGTGGCATATATCGTTGGAAAGTTTTTTCTTGTGTTGATTATAGGCCGGAATGTCATGGAGTCAATTTGCGGTGACTCAATGGGTGGTTATCTATTTTCAGCCTTCTGTATAATATTGGAAAATTAAGGATGTGACTATTCGACTTCTAAGTCACTGGAATAAATTTAGCTCGAGCCTCAAGCTATCATATTGCCCTCAAACATGTTTACCGACATGCATCAGCAACATCCATCTTAGAAAGACATTGTGAGATTTGCAACTATGATTGTTGGATGTGTGAATGAGCCTGTTGAAATTGGTGTTTCTGAAGCAATAGAAGGGGCTTGATTGCTGTCATCTCTTTAAATTTCCGGAACCTCTTGAGCTCTTTAAAGCAAATCTGACCAATTGAATAACAGCCTAGCAAAGGAAATATCGAAATATATGGCCGGCGATCATCACAATAAAAAACCATGATTAATACTTAGGTAGTTCTTTAGTAGCTAAACCAAGTGTAGAAATGCTTTACAAATCAGTCAACAAAGAAGAAGCTTGGGTGGCAAAAAGAAATCACCACAGCTGATTCAACAATTCTTAATTATGAACAAAATATTTGTCTTCTATGGCAGAGGAGCCACAATGACATTATAGAAACTTAGAAAGTCATAGGATACATGCTCAAAGTGAAGAGCAACATGCAAAAACGTCTAATTGGACCAAAATAATTGATACATACAGCAAAACTATCATTATATTCTCGATGATGGATATATCATTGCTTTTTGTAAACTAGTGTGGGATAATCTGGACTCCACATGTTGTTTAGCACATATTCTTCGATTTCTTCCTACAGTCCACGGTAAAATCAATGACTTAGTAATCCAGAATTAATCGCAGCATTGACAAATATGAGTAAACTTGTTAAACATATACGTGCTTTAATCTACAGATTTTAATTACTGCTCCCGATATATGCTTTTCTCATTCTTTGTTTGTTTTCTAATTAGATAAGAAAACTTAGCATCCTTTATAGCAACAACTCATGTTCAGAAATTTGAAATTCTTTTAAACATAACATCCTTTCGGGCCTCACTTCCTGCATTCCAGAAATCCCACCTTTAGTATTATTCAGCATAATTTGGACAAGCTTTGATGTGAATGTTAACTCCCTTTTCACTTGCTAACTTGTATGGTGAAAAAAATTCTTTTATCATCTTCTTTTTATAATTAAACATAAATCATGCTATTATCTCTGGAGTCTGGAACTGACTATGGACTGAGACTGCAAAAACCACAAGAGCAACGCTCGTACCAAGTTCCATGACATACGTGGGAAAAATTTCATTTTTTTTGGTTGAAAAAGAACAATTAGATTGGCATCGAGGAGATTTTGACAATATTCAGTATAGGAGTATCAGGAGAGTGGGGTTTAGGGTAACTTGGCCGATGATGCTGAAGCATATATACCTGGTTAAGTTTCCGGAGCTCTCGGGCATCCATTTCACGGTACCCTTCTGCTAGATCCTCAACTAGTGCTTCTTTTATTACAGCAATAGCCACCTCCTTCGTTATATCCCGTATGCTGCATATATGAATCAGATCAGTTGAATGACATGAAACCTATCATTTCCAGAATGGAGATATACAGTGGAGAAACCCTAGATATATGACAGCTATTGAATCTGTACCTTGATATTGAAGGGTATATAACCCCTTTCAGAACCTCCTCATCTGTCATATATGCAGCTAGGCTGTAGTTTTAAATCAACTGTCAGAACTCATAGGAACTTAAAGCAAAGTCTCTTGAATATAATTTAACTCAAAAGTGCATATGATAATATATGATGGAAAAAAATATACTCATGAAATAACTCTTAAGTGATTCCCCACTTTGAATTCAACATAATAGGGATAAAATTTATCTACATATAGATTTAATGATAGGAAGCAAGTAAATGCATCCTTCTCTTAATACTTTGGCATTCTCTGCAATTAGATGCAGTTTCCATAGTATCCTAAAATTCCTCCAGTCCAAATACAATTGCTGTACGAGATTAAGCCTTACCCTTTCAATTCCTCCAACATTTTCACTTCCACCATACAAAAGATAGGTGTCACAACTATTCAAGTATGCAATAATGGTAAGCATATAACTTCCTTAGTTAACAGGAATTGACTGTTCGTTCTTTCATGGAGGTTTTGCATTTCCGGAGACAGACCTTGACCCTCCCCCATTGTAATTAACATTGTTAACCAATTAATTATTTAAATTAACAAACTCAGTGATAGTAATTCAAATCCTAGAAGTTTTCAAAAAATTGTTTAAAATTTACAGGTTTGAATTCATTTCTAAGTTCAGCTCAAACTGTTGAAGGTCTGCAGTGATTATTCATAATTATTCATAGGAGTTTATGAGAAATACCACTCTGCTGCGGCCTGTAACATGCCATCAGAGATAACTCTGGCGCCAGATAAGAGAGTACCAAGTCCAATACTGCATGAAGGGAAGACAATTTAGAAAAACCAGATAATTAAACATTTGGATCCCTTTAAAAGATTGAAAGTGAAAAGGACTACTAACCCTGGGAAAAGGTACATGTTGTTACCCTGGTTACAGTGCCCAACATGGCCATTGCCTATGAAAAATAGAAATCTACTTAGTAAAACATGTATGAAATTCTTTGCAGAATTAAATGTGTCCATCTTCAGCTTCGAGGGTCGAAGCTGGGGCCTCCACGAAGCATACAATCTTAGAAGACATAAATCTCTAGCATAGGTAGGTAGATAGGTAGGTACCATGAGGGGTTCAAACCCAGACGACATGGGAGCAATCCATGGGCCCAACTGGTTCTCCTAGCCTATCGAACAAAAACTTAATTGGCTATTTTAATATATCAACAGAGCTGAGAGAAATCTTCTTCTATCACTGGATATAAGTCTTTCTCTGTTTCTATTTGACTAATAAGAAATGGCCAATGGGTTGGTAAAGCTCACAAAGGAGGTAATCTCACAAAAAGTATTTGAGATTACTTTGTATTTTTCTAGCCTCACTTAAAATAGAGGCCAGTTCTTCTCTTTTTTTTAGAAATGAAACAGATAATGAGATGCATAGTAATGTTGTTTTCAGGAGCCAGAACCACAATGATAACATATTGAGATGCATCTCATGAGTAATACAAACCATTATATCAAAGTAAAAACAAACCATTTTTTTTTTCCTAAACACATACCGAGATCTACGTCATTGAAAGGACTTCCACTTGCAAAAACAACATTATCCCCCACAATGGAGAATGCTTCTTCAGGAGTGCACTCAGCTAGGAAGAGAAAGCATAAGTCAACATCATGAACTCATCTGAACTCAATCCCAATTTTCACTTCCAACCAAAAATAAAAATAAAATATAATACTTACCATTTTTTGTTGGATTTGACATCGCAAATATGGCTGGTCTAGTGGAAGTCGAACCTCTAAGGGCCTCTAACACCTAAAAATGATATCTGCTTGACGTCAATTTCTAAAGAAGAAGTAGCTAGTCCTAGCAGAATACTGAGATGAAGGGGCGAGGAAAGGAGACAGGGAGAGAACTTCAAAAGTTTTGTAACAAAAACCATTCTTCATCATGTTTCAAGCTTGGAATACAAAAGCACACTACTCTGCTACAGAAATAAAACACCTAACAGTATTGAATGGAGACTACATTGGATTTTTACTTTAGTACATAAATAACTTGTAAACATCCAATTTTATGCATGAACAAGGACAACATATATAACCATTTTCAGCCAACCAAAATATACACTTTGTGAAATGTGCCATGTAACTTTATTGAGCCTCAGAGAAAACCAGTTGATTTAGAGAATGATTTAAGAATATACCTCTTTTGAGAACAGTCCCCCGACTGCAGAAAGTCCGAGAAGAACATCAGGCTTAATTTGTTGGACCTGGATTAGAAAAATTACAATGACATGATCATTAGTGTACTGAACAAATGACAGGTATACTAAAATCAGACACACATCTTTGCTTGGCCGGAGAGAGAGAGAGAGAGAGAGAGAATTCAGTCTGATAAGGTAAGGTCAGTTCTATTCCCTCCAATGTAACATGTGAAATAAGACAATATAACTATTAATCGTTTGTTAATAAGTTGTTAACTTATTTTTAGCAAGAACTATTGAATATGTGATCTTGTATGCATAAGTTGATGAAATCACTCGTGCAAATTCACATACCACTTCCACAAGGCTTGCACCTTCCCTCAATCCTTGGCGGTGAATTTCTTGGGCTTTCCTTGCAAATGGACGAGCATCAGGATCAATATTTTCACGCTCGTCTGTGATCAGACCCTGCAGACATGACAGCCAGCTTAATTATCCTGCTAGCTAGTAGCGAAGCATTTCAAATGGGCAATGTGACAAAGTCCTTCAGTCTCAAGATTCACTGTTTTGAGTATGAAAAGTAGATGTAAAACGAGAAAGCCATCTGGCACCATTAGGTTATATGAATAAACCAAGCTACAAAAAAAAGTCTATATTAAGTTAATTGGAAATATGAAAGTGGTATTACAGAGACAAACTAAAAAAAACCTTCTTTAGTCTTTTCTATTGTTTGTCTGAAGTCTGCCATTGTCACGTATCTTGCATCCCAAAGTAAGAATATAGTTCCTAATGTTTCTCACTACTTGAAAAAAAAAAAATATATATATATATATATTTTTTAAGGAACATGTTTTTATCAAAACGAAAGGCAATATACAAGGAAGGGGAATAGGAATCTGCTTTGAATTTATAAGAGACAGCATAGAACAGAGGCGTAGCAGTCCATCTGTAATGCTAACTCAAGAATTAGGCTTTTAGGGCTTCAACTACAATTGCTTGCCAATTAAGAATGATAGAAGAAAGACAATAATCCCTAAAATCCTCAGAAGTTAAAGTCCAAAGTGATGCCCAGAGCTTGACTCTCTCCCAGCATTTCTTGAAAAAAAAAAAAAGATCCTCATACAAGGAGTAAAAAAAAATTAACTAAGAAATCCCTAAGAAAAGAAATAGCGACTAGAAATATTTTATCAAAAAAGTGAAGAGATCTCTGACTTAAGAGTGGAGAGTATATGACTTCTACTGGATTGCTTGAGCACTCACATTGGCATCAACCACCCAAAATTGTCTGCTTGCACTCTCAAATGCATGTTCATTATTTCCTAACATCCTTGCCATTGTCTTCCGTGCAGCATTTAGAACACCTATTCCTGCACTGCAGCAGTACAAAGATTAAGCAATGAGAGCTTGATAATTAATTCTTTCTACAGTAAGTCCTTACCCTCATTTGCAGTATAAACCAGCATAAATGCAATTGTAAACGAGAAACTCACTAAAAATTACACATAACCCTTCCTAATTTTTTTTTAAAACAACAAAATATAATATCTTGACAGACTAACTAAATGGCCTCTGTTGCTTTCAAGTTGTTGGTGCAATCAGCAGCAATTAATTCACTCAGACAAACTTCTGTAGACTAAATGTATAATAGTTTTACATTTTCTTGTCTAAAGAAGGAGAACAAAGCTAATGTGAGACATTTCATAATTAGACGAAAAGGACATAACATAAGAGTGGAACCATAGAAATACCGCAACACATGTGGTATATATGTTATCAAGACCATGAATTGTTGTCATGTACATTATATCTCAAAGACACTATTCATGGACATCATGTAGTTTAATATAGCAATTACTTGAAAATCATCATTAAAAAACTTGAACAAGAAAGCGTAATGATGCCAGAAAATCAAGTCATAAGTAATCTTTCGCCATTCACATAAGTATAACTATGCAGATACATTTAATTGTTGCCACTCCATCAATGTGTACTCAGACCATAACTGTGTTCACCTCCTTTGGTGTTCAAAAATGAACAGTTCCATAAATAAGTACTAACCTTCCAGCTCCTGCAACAACGATCTTTTGTTTGGGAAAGTCAATCATTTGCCTCCCTTGTGCCCTCACAGCTCCTAAAAGTCCAGCAATTGCAACTCCTGCTGTACCCTGTAAGCATAGTTGACTTGACATAAAACCAAAAATCCAAAATGGAAGAAAATCTTTATTTCCATAAATCAAAACCTAAGTAAGGTAATCAGCCCACGGAGATGTAATGTAATGTCAAGTGTCCAACATAAAATGTCCATAGGAAGTCCTTTATTTTGAACCTAAATATCCTCATGGATGGAGAAACTTTGCTGCAAGACAATCCAATAGTTAAACATTAAAGACAATCAGATCCTACCAAATGAATCAGAAGCTAAGTCAATCACCTGAACATCATCATTAAACATTCTAAAAGTATTTCTGTAGCGCTGTAACAACTGAAATGCCCACTTGCTTTGAAAATCTTCGAACTGGACAAAAACAATAATGTAAGCATCTTGAAAAGAAGAGTGGGGAGGGGTAGAAAGTGAAAAAGGGACATTGACAAAGTCCAACTTCTAGTTACCTAGTAAACATATATGACAGTCCAAATTACCTGTACAATTACATGCGGCCAACGAGTAAAAACTGCTTCCATGAATTCATCGATAACAGCAAGATACTCATCACCATCAAGACGGTGTCTTTGCAATCCCAAATCTAAGAACATACAATAAAATGGTATTGAGCTCTCGTGATCATATCAACATACACGAGAGAAATACTATGAGAACTATACACAGAATTGAGAAAGTCAAAAGGCAGGTTATACAAACAGAGAAAGGCACTGAATCATCAAATATTCCAAATGTCTTTAACATAGCTGGTTATCAAGAATAGATTTTTTTGTCTTTCCTTTGAGCCGTGGTATAAACCATTTTTCTTGTCTTTCCATTTACTTCTACATCTCAGCGCCACAAACTGATTACGGATACGTTTGATCAGATAAACAGAATAGAAAATCCAATTAAATGAATGGGTCCTAATCAAAAAGTATCATTCTCGACTGTAGCATATTGGGTTAGATTTTTCATGCTCTCATTTTTCCAAAACTGTAACCATTTCATTTTTTACTGGAATGCAGCACTGTCCTTCCTTGGAATGCAAAAGTGGAATACACCTTTTCATTATGATCAGTATATTTAAAAACAAATTCCGTGGGCTCTAATTAGTCTACAATGCATGGAGGAACAAAAAATAATATATAATTTCATGCAAGTTTATAACATCAATCAAACTTGCAGATATAGCTGGCATCAAATAAAGGCAATAAAGGCATCAATATGAACGGATTTCTTTTCCTCAAAAGTCAGCAGTATGAGTACTTAACCAAAAGGTTAAGCGCCTATTATGTTGTCACGTACCAGCCCATAGTTTCATACCCTTCTAAAGGGTAGCTGTCCTCTTAGATGTTTTATATTGCTTCAAATAAATAAATTTAAAAAAATGTAATATATAACTGTGAATATAATATCATGAGTTATGTATTGTATTATAACACCATATTTACAATGTGGTACCTGTACAAAATATGTTTTGTCCAACTGGGTGAGGAAACACTTACACAAGGGGTCTTTTAGCAGCTTTTCATTGTCAGTTCCAACATCAATCATCACAGGTAGTACCTATATTGTATGGAACATTAGAAATGAACATGATGTTTGATACAATAAACATGAATGTTCTCCAAATGAAGTGATGAATATAATGACCAAACAATGCAGAACCACCTGTAACCAATAAAGACTAAAGCCACATATACAAGAGCTCTCACAATAGAAAATTCCTTCTTGTGATCAGTATAAGGGATTGCTTGTCATATGACCCAGCAGTAAAAAATAATTACCCTTTGGTGCTTGAACTTTCGAAAATGTAAGTCTCCTCTATTCTAACAAGAGCACCATTGTCAATTCTATTTTTCTTTTATAACAAAGATTCCTAATGATACAAAGAAGTACAGACCAGTTGACCATCTAAAAAGAATATGAATGTCCCTAACATGCGTCAGAGATGGACCCCAAAAAGAAGTTTTGAGAGGAGTTATCTCCTTGAATGTCCTCATGTGGCATATCTTGAAAAGGAAGTGAGGTACACATATACTCTTTCCTAAACTGTGGAGTGTCTTTGGAAATCTCAGAAGTCAGCACAATGCAAATGCAAAATACGAACTAGTCCTACCCAAACTATACGCTAGAAGGATTGTATACACATAACAAGGTATGTCAGATTGATTTACCTATAATTGTCAACATACAAGGATCACCTTGATAAATTGGGGCATTTGATGCAATATTTGCAATACATTACTTCAAATCCTACTGAAAGGAATAAAAAACTGTGTTGCTTATTTTTTATGCAAATGGTGAAAAAAGAAACACATCACAAACAAAATTAAAATCTGAGACATGAGAATAACAGATGTGAAGTGGGCAGTAGATTACCCTTTGAGGGTTTATTCCTGCAGCGGCAACATACAAATCCAACTTCCCGATTGCAATTCCTATTCCCTGGACTCCAAGGTCTCCAAGACCCAATATTCTACTCCCATCCGTAACAACAATCATATCAACCTGCAAATAAATACCATGTTTCAATCATATCAGGTTTTGATTGTAAAGAATTGATTGGGCAACTGAAAGAGGTTAAAAACCTGATCGGCTGGCCAATTATAAACCATAGACATCATTTCTCCACGATCTTCCGCACTAAAGTACATTCCCCTGGGCCTTCTAAACAAACCACTGTAATTCTGGCAGACAAGTCCAACAGTAGGAGTGTAGACTATAGGTGCATATTCAGCAATCTTGGCAATCAAAACCTGCCCAATTCAGAGATGAAACATTATTATAATATATGATCTATTAATCAATGAAACATTACCCACCCCAGCAGCATGGCAAGCAAAGAAAGATGTACATGCATGTGTTACAGAGCTGATAATCTTGTAGACATTCCAACCCAAAACAAGCAGAAATCGACCAGGCTGATTCTATAAATGGATGAGACTTGGTAGTGTAAAGGAAGTTTTAATCATGCAGACTGGATCACTATTGGCTGACTAGATTCTGCTGAAATTAAGTTAAGATTCTACACATCACCGAGGATAATATGTTTTGACATCTTACAAGCAACAAATTATTTGTCTTCCCTTGTTTTTTCAAGCATTTTTCTTTAGGTAAGAAGACTTAAGTCTCCAACAATAGAAACAGAAAATAAAATCACAACTCTCAAAACTCAAAACTCGAATTCACACTCTAGTTTTCAAATTCATTAATTGAAAAATAATAACCTACACTCTTACTAAGCCCAAATACTCTAACATATGAATACATAAATCTCTACATGGTCTTGTAAAATGGAGATGTTTTTCCTATCAGATGAAGCAGACTAGCAGAGTGAGATATCATAAAAAAAATTTCTCATGAGATTTAGGGATAGATCAAGACACATTATCTCCATTGGTAGCATATATCTCAAACTATCATCTAGAGACGACAAATGCTACATACCAATTTCAGCTATGGCAGAAACCTCAACATTATATCGATAATTACAAGAGTTTGAAACTTACTTTATAATACATTGTTTCATTTCTGTCATGCAACCTGTTTAGTATCCGCCACATTGCCAGAGCATTTGGATCAGATGGCCCATCTCTTGCTTTATGTTCAAGTATCTTCAGGTCAGTCACTGTCAATTAACAAGTGTCAATAGTTAGTGGTGGATTTAAAAGACAATGAGGTGTTCTAGAGCATTCAAAAATATGATTGAAGCAGAGAATAATATATTACTAAAAGGTAAGAATGAGTCCTTCAGCATATTGCTAAAAGATCCTAAATTATATAAAAAGGTCTCCTACACTTGAAGTCTAAAATTCATGACTTGATGCACATAGGCACATAGCAATGCTTTTGAACCCGAAATAGAAGTAGTTCAACATATACTCATGTTGCAGCTGGGTAATTACATAATCTGTTTGATTGATTCTGTCTGACTTTGTAAACTTCACCGGGAAATACTCAATACGCCAACTATTGAGTCCTATAATCCTTGGATGTTGAAGTCAATTTATAAGCAATCACAGAATCAAAGGAACCCTCCTATGTTTCATGTTTGGAACTATCAGAAAAGAAATTAGCATTCTTTAAACTATTCCCGAATACTGCACTATTGAGGAAAATGGATCAGTTGATTACAGACACCACTCAAAATCAAACCAATGACCGCAAATACAAACCATAACAGATTATATCACACACCTTGGGTCTTACTTTGACTAAAAAAAAAAACTCAACCTAAGACAGTGTCATATCACATCATCAAAAAGCCTTGACTTCAAAGCAGCCAAAGCACTTAGACAAGTATAAACTTACTGAAGCGTTCAATTTGCTGCTCGGATGTCATCACATTTGGAGGAAGAAGTCCACGAAGATCAAGACGATCTCGTTCTGTCATGGAAAAAGATGTCCCCTACAAAAATTTATCCAAATATAAACTCCTCTTAAATCCAACGAAAGCAAAACTGGAAAACAAGGACATAATAAAAACACAAACACAAGTAAACACACAACCCCATGATCAAGCACCACACTTAAACACAAACCCATAAACCAAAATTGATTCTTTCTTTCTTCCCACACAAACAATCACAAGTCAAATACTAACTTCCAAAATCACAAGGAAATTGAACTGAGGAGAGAGATGAAGAGGGTACTTTATTGAACCAAGGGTCGTGAAGAATGTCGAGGCTGCGTTTGTGGACGATGACGGGTCGGTGGCCCTCGATGGCGGTGAAGGATCTGGACTGCGACAGCAGGGGATTGCTGCCAATTCTGACTCTGTTCTTCAACTGCCTGAGCAGAGAACCAGACAGCCTCATCGGGGAGTTGAAGTGCGACATGTCGTCGAGTTCAAAGAAGAAACAGGAACAAGAAGAACCCAAGAAGAAAGGAAGAGAGATCAATCAAGGGGATGCATCTGGAACTCAAAGACTGGCGACTGTGAGACTGAAACAATGACAAAAAAGTCCCCCAATTTTGTTGGGTAATTTTGGTGAGGGAAAAGCCAAATGGTGAAAGGTAAAGGCCAAAAGGAGAGTAACCAAAATGGAAAGAAAGGCCCTTGGGGGGCAGTAAATACCACTTATTACCTCCATTTTCAGTGAAAATGGTATATGATTATTTAATTGTTTATGACTTTTCTTTTTGGCCACCAGTCAACTCTGTTGCAATGGGCCCAGCTTGATGGGATGGCATCTAAAGCTTGAAATTATTTTTTGATTAAATAAACATTTCATCATTGGAAAAAAAAAACATTTCATTGAATATGAAACTGAGTCATATGAAATTTAGTGTAGATCAAGTCAAATAAGATTCCGAACTAGAATCTATAACGAGAATAAAAAAAACATACATGAAAGAGAAAAAGTCAAAATATAACGAGATACTTAAATTAACAAAAACAAAATGAATAAAAGCCAGAATAGGTCATTAATTGTGGCGAAATATAGAAAAAAAATACAGAGAAACCTTGGAGCTAAAAGGAGTCCCTTATATATAGAATTCTGCAGCATCTATGTTTAGTGATGCATTGTCATTTCCAATGGTGATGAAACAGAGAGAAGAAGCCGGGGCTGTTGTAACCTTATATGATCCATGCTAAGTGATGATGATATATAGTGAAAAAGACCCCGTTCCAATCTTTACTTAGCTACTAATTAGTGGTGGTCGGTTGTCTTTACTTGGTTTCTATATGTATTTTGACAATCTTGTAGAGATGACTTCCCCACTTTCACTATTTTTCTTTCCCAGAATCTGGCTCTTTTAAAGTGTAGTTTGTATGAGAGCAGGCTCTAATGTTGAACATCATTACATGCCAATGTAATCTACTAGCATTTTGCAACTGATCAATAAACAATGTCGACGTTAAAAACTTACAGCTATTTGTTGTGTCCATTCAAAGAATCAAAGAAGTAACCATAATACAGTGGAGACGGGTAGGGCTGGACTTTTTGACACCGAAAAAACCGAAACCGGTTATAACCGAACCGCACCGAAACTGAGAAATCGGAACCGAACGGAATCACCGCGTCGGTGTCGGAAACCAAACCGAACCAAGTAATTGGTGCCGGTTATCGGTTTCATGCTTTTAAAAAACCGGTGGAAACCGAACCGAACCAAGAATTGACATTTAAGGTTATAACTTGTATTTGATGAACATATGTAATCGATTGGGTGCTTATGCAAAATATAGATTTGGTAATAAATATATACATGTATAGATATGTGATTTTGTACAAGGTAATATATGATTTTGATTTTTGTATGTGTACAATTATGCATGCAGAGATCTAATGTAATGTTTTTGGGTTTTGTCAACTAGCCCTCATGTTAAGACAAGTCTGAACATCCGGTGATGAAACTCATGAGGTTTAATGTTTATTTTGGTTAACTTGTTGTGTTTCAGCAAAACACTATTTTTGTTTACTTAATATTTGAGTTCTTGATATTTGGTGAATATAACTTAATTAAAGTATTGAACTTGTAGCTTACTCCTTCACTTTTAATCTTTTTATTTTCACTAGTCAAGTACGAAATGTCAATAAGGATATTAGGTTTTGTAACCGAAACAAAACCGAAACCGAACCGAATTATAGGTTAACCGAAACCGCGATTTCTATGTATATTTTTCGGTTTTGATTTTGGAAAACATGAAACCGAAAATTCGGTGTCGGTTTTCGGTTAGTGCTCATAAACCGAACCGTTGGCCCCGAGTCCAGCCCTAGAGACGGGAAGGGTTAGGGTTTCATATATATGAAACTTTTGTCTTTTCCTGAGGTCAGAAAATTTCTACCATCATGTTAGGCATGGATCAATTAAAATTCAACAAAAAAGAAGTATCACATTTGTGCTTTCACTTGCAAAAAAAGTCAGGTGTCTCTATTTCTTGTTTGTGGTTTTCTGGATCTTATTCAAACTCTTAAATTTCAAATACATATGGTTAGCACTAGACGTAATAGTAAATTGTTGATAGCTCATATCAAATCTACATTCACTGGTCACTTCTCCATCCAAATTTCGTTCTCCCAATATATCAGAACTCAAGAGTGCTGTACAGAAATTTCTTTTGTTTCACCCCCGTTTTGTATTGCAGCTTTATAGAAAGCACGGGCTCAGAGAATGACATTAACACTGATATTAATTACAATTTACAGATATCGTTGCATCCTGTACAAGTCATTCCCATCCCTTTTTTTTTTTTTCATGTAGCAGATTCTACATTGCCATTGTAGTAGCTGGGAAAAGCCGATCCAAGAAAGTATACACTCCCCCTCCCAAAAGAAGTGCACCGCTGTGAAAGCACACCACAATGTTAGCGAAGGCCATACAATCTATCAGGTATCTGCGAGAATGGCGTCTAGCTCATGAGCATAAGTGTTGATGGATGGCCACACAATCACTACGTGCTGATTTGGAGGTGGGTTGAATTTTGAACAAATGAGTTGTTAGGTTATACATAGACTACCACCACAATATTCTATCAGTAACTAATGTTGATGAGCATTTTCCTTTTTTCTTTTTCTTTTTACCAAGATGGATACATAGTACTCACCCAGGGAGAGTGTAAAAGAAACGTTTTAAGAGTTACCTGATTGGGTTGATCCATGCTGAAAATTTGCGAAAAGAAAGCAGCCTCTGCATAAGTATGGATATTTTCAGGACAAAAGAAAATAGCTGACATAGAATACGATAATTGTTCACTATAATCAATTGAGACTTTGACACCAGACATGGAATTGGTTAAGCAGAATTCCAATCTATATGCGGCAAGGTGGTATAGACAAATGAACTAAATAACTATTATTATGACAGTGGAAGCTTCAGGATTTCTTCTCTACAAATACAAACTAAATTAATCTACTAAAGATCATATACCTGCAATGCTCCAGCAAAAGAAGCAGCAAGTAGCAGAGGAGCAACATAACCAGTTGTGTACGTCAATAATAGGCTGCCTCCTATAATCGGATCCTGTCATAAAAATTGTGTTCTAACTGTAAATATCACCAACTAACTAGAAGATATAGTACATCATACAATCAGTAGTTCATTTTTCTCTCAACTCTAGAATTTCAAAGATATTATACAACAATCACTCTTTCATGATATTATTGATAATATAACAACAGCAGTGTTCACCTGGTCACTAATTGACCAAGAGATTCCCCCTTAAGGTTGAACACAACGTCTCAACTTACAAACAATGTACATCCAAGGCTCATATAACAATTACTCTCTCACGGAGATCATGATAGAGTTAATGAACAAACAATTACCCAATTGAAATTAAGACACAACAAAGAAACCTTGGTTTAAATCTAGATATGTGATGATCTGTTATCTCATGTTAACAAAAAGATTTTCAAGACTAGCAACTTTTGGACTGGTATTAGGTCAATCAGGCATTAGTCAAGCACGTTTACTGGTAGGACCAGTAATGTTTTGTATCTATATACCTCTTGCGAACAGAAATTCCAAACATCAAACATTTGAATTTACCTTGGATGTAGCTACATATCCTAGCAGAGTGGCCAGCACGGGCGTACTACATGGAGAGGCTGCTAATGCAAATGTAAGTCCAGCCAGATATGCTTGAACACCTGCATGGCAAGGTTTTCCAAGTTGATATTTGTATTCTAGCAAATCAGTTGTAATATAAGCAACAAATCTCACAACACTACAGTAGGTACTTACTTGATGGAAAATTAGCAGCAGCATCCCGGGGATCAAAGTTGTCAAAAAAGGACGGCAGCTGTAGTTCAATTATCTGCAAAGTTGAGGCATGAGATGACAGAATAAAAGTTAAATATAGCTTTAAATCAGAAGAACAAGTAATCAAACTCCTGAAAGCGATTAACTATCAGACATCAAGGGTATTTTTCAGAGACACAAAAATGGAGAGAGTACACATTCATGGGCGAATAATATAGCTAAAGACACATGAGATGAAAAGAAAAATGACACTAACACATAGATATTACCTCGAGGAGATTCAAGCCCATAACAATAGCTAAACCTGAAGCAGCCACAGGTAATCCCTGCCCTGTCTGTCCATATGCCTTTCCAGCAAATGAGGCTGCAATGCCTAAGAGTGCAAGTGTAGTTGCCAATCCCAATGAGAAGGCAATTGAATCCCCAATAACCTACTAAAAAGAACACATTAAAGCTAGCTATAGTTCTGATGTCTGTCTACAGCTTTCATAAGCAATCATACGGAGCCACCAGTAAGACAACTAAGGACAAGACAATATGTTGGATTAATGTCTAAGTGGAGAACCCAAGAATAGATAACCATTGTTTAACTGAAGAAACTGAAATATGTGAACACACAAAAAGATACCAGCCTTCAAAATTGTCAAAAAAAAAATTTACATTTGGTAGTACAAAGGCCAACACGTATGGTAATCAGTAGAACCCCTTGAATATATAAGTCGATAATTATCAGAGTTTATAAAACTGACAAGTGAACTACTAAATGACTTTATAGCAAAGAATTTAGACAATGGAGAGAAAAAATGATAAGAGAACTGATTAGGAATCACCTGTGCCCTGCTTTTCCCTGAGCCAAATGCTCCTGCATGATTCCAATTAATCCTTAAATCAGTACTAACGTTTTATGGAAAACACTAACAGTGACAAACTGACTGCCCAATTTCAATCAGGCCCCAATTCTTCTGCCTCCCCTTCAGAAATATTATAATACAAAAGATATACAATGCTTACCTATGTAACCAAGGGTCAGTGGTAGAACACTAAGGGTACAAGGAGAAAGGCTAGTCACAAGCCCAGCACCAAAAATAACTGCCAAACTGTAAAGATGAAGTAGCAATTATAAGAGTACTGTTAGAGCTTTTCAGTATAAAATGACCAACATTTTCAAAGACAAATGGGAATGAAAACACAAGTGGGGAACTGAACCTGGAGAAACTGAGGGCTGATAACTGGTCTTGTACAGCTTCATTAGCTTGTTGTCCAGTGGTAAAAAGGAAGCCTCCAAGCCAATCTCCTGCTCCTCCTTCAGCGATGTCATAAACTGATGCAGCACCTTCCTGACTTGGAAAAGAATTCTAGTTCCTAAGATTATATATGAGAAGTAAAACTTGGATACAGAATTTTGAAAGTAGAATAACTGATAAGCAGATAAATATATACTTGTTCAGACAGTCACCCCTAAATTCAAACATTTACTATGAAAATAAAACACTACATATACTCCTTTAAAAAAAACACTACATATACTATAAGTCAAAAGTAGGCTAATTAACTGAAAATTTGAAAAAAAAAAAATTACTGAAAAGGTAAGGGCATTAGTATTTGAGGAAAAACAAACTCTCACCAAGATATTCACTGTAGTAACAGCCTTTGCCATGTCTGTGAAGACCAAATTTCCCACTGAAACATTCAAACATAATAATTGTCATTTACAAGCAACAGAACCCCCCATGATTCATAATCAAAAGTGAAAAGATATGAATGCAATGTATATGTATATATATGCAAGTGCATCATTTGTAAATGATATAAATATAACTAATTCTAATGTTATGTAAATAAAAGCTTTCTTTCCATTTTATAGAAACTATACCAAAGAAAAAAAGCATGAGCAATCAGCAAGTTTTGTGGTGAAACAAAAACTACAGTAACTCTTCAAAAATTGATCTTTGAAGAGTAAAGGTAGTTACCTGCTATGGCATTAACAAATTTCATAATTTGAAAGCTGCTGCTTCCATCATGCTTTACCAATGGTGCAAATTCTTGACCAACATCCGGAGGTGTAGAATCTCTCTTCAGCGCTCCAACGGGCACCACATATTTACCTTTAAAGATAAAATTTTAGAGAAATAATTGTGTTATATTGTATTAGTGCATCCACACTGAATCTATACTGACATATAGAATCAAGAACACCACTTAGATTAATCAAAACGCCAGCCTACTTGTAAGTAACACAAAACAACAAATTCAATCTTAACTTCCAACCAAAATCGATTCTTTTTTTGTTACTGGAAAGCGATCATAAGCTGAATATCACTTGCAAAATCATAATTCACTCACCATGACTAGTTTTCCGGCCACGCTTGCATATTGAAGTAGTGAAAGAATTCTTAATGCCATAACTACAACAATGATTGATAGCCAGACTCATCTATAGAATCATCACAGACAACAAAAATGAAAGTATTAAGAGACATCACTTTAGCTTTTATGTTTCATTAATGGGTTTAAGCTAAGAACAGAACATGCCACAACCCAGTAAAGATAACCATCGAAAGAGACGAAAAGAGTGAAGATTTTTACATTACCTCGACTTGGAGTTTGGAATGGCTTCACAGAGCAGCAGAGAAATCAAGCTATGACAACCAATGTGATAGCGTCGACGGGTGGAATACTGTTAACCAAGATAACGTCGTCATATTAATCTTAGTATATTAATAAACTAGGTAGATGCCCGCACTTCGCCGAGGTATTTGTGTATGTTTACGTGTGTTATTTTAATTAATAATTAAAGATACAATGGAGATCATAAAGGGAAATATATGCATATGTGCGTGCTAAATCGAAACTGGAGCCATTCTGTTCAAAATAAGAAATGCTCCAATCGCCTTAGTTTTGATTTTACAAAGCAGAGGATCATAAATGTGGCAATTATACAAAAAAAATGCTCACATTAGCATGTTCACTGCTATTAAACAAACAGTGAAAGGTGAACCTAGATATGTTAGATAGGCCCAGCAGAAGTCATATATACACTGAAGCCATTCACACTTGGTTCCTTCGTTCACTTGGCTGTTACATGAAATCATTTGAATGTATATGGCAATGTACTTTGCATCCCAAAATAGATTTATAGATCAACATTCCAATCCTTAAAGAATGGATAATAGATAAGGCTGAGAAAAACATAATTGTATATATTCATATAAATCATAAACTCTTATATATCAATTTGTTAATTTCTTTTTATTTACCCTATTAACTGAAGAAGATCATCATGTATTCAACATATTTGAATCACATTCAAATGTCTAATTAGCATTAGTGGTAAACCGATGACAAAATATGGAGGAACCATCATGTATTCACATATGAGAAAATCTGTCTAAATACCACATCTATCAAACTAAGTGAATTGTGAGAGCATTAAGCATAGCTCGAGAGCTGACAAACAACATCAACAGCACACTGTAGTTGAGGTGCATCTATCTAATATAGTCATTCATTGGTTCATCTCCAGGTTCTCCGTCTAGGTTATCCCTCTCATTTCAATTGAACTAAATCAAAATCCAATGGAAAGAAACATTATCAATGAACATGAATAACAAACCACTCCAATTAATTAAAGAGCACCCAGTCCAGATTGAACAAGAATACACAACGTAATGAAAAGAGAGGTAAAAAACCAAAACCGCACCACCCAACAAAACGGAAATTAACGAAACCCCAATTGAAGACACCAAATTTCATAACAAATCAGAGATATGAATAAGAAAATAAGAACCTCACCGTAAGATAAAAACCTATAATCAAATTCATTACAATAACTAATTGAAGATGGAGAAATCCGAGATCGGTTCATACCTCGAGTGCGTTTTGGATTAAGAAATCGGAGGGTTTCAAAATACGTCGTTAAAAATTGGAAGGTTTTTCTGTGGCTTAACCGACTCAAACAGAAAATGGGAAAGAAGAAATATGAAGTGCTCAATTTTGGCCTAATTTCAATTCTACAAGCAACACCAAACTAGAACTATGATCAACATGAGCAGGTACAAATTAAAAGCTGAAAATAAATAAAGATCAGTTTTTTACAGTTTTATCCATAGAAGGCTTTACGCAACGAATTCCAGGTTATCAGAACCAGGCCAATTTCGACAGGAGAATCTCAAAACAAAACAACAAAGTTACCTAAGGAAAAGAGCTCATGATTGTCTGACCTGTAATCGGAAAATGGTGGCTAGCTGAAAGGTTGAGAGAAGTAGACGGTGGAGAGTGGAGACTGGGCTCTTTGTGTCTGTCCGCTTCGGGTTAAACAGCAGAGAAGAAGAAGATGAAGAATATCTGGCTCAGGAGAAAATAAACCAAAGAATGGTTTCCTATATATCTAACAAACGAAAATTAGAAAAATAAATGTGTAATTTAATTATTTTCTTTTTATCATTAAATTATTTCCAACTCAATAACAAATTGTGAAATCCACACTCCGTCAATACAATCAACGTAAATAAATTTGTCGCACATTCTTACTGTACTCACCACATGTCCACCTCATAAATAAATGTTAAGTGTCATTTTTTCTCAACAAATTTATAACTATGGCTATTATAAATGCTAAGTATCTTTTATAATAACCATGGTTATAAATTTGTTGAGAAAAATGACACTTGTCATTTATTTGTGAGGTTGGCATGGGGTGGACACAGTAGAAGTGAGCAACATGGTTATAAATTTATTGAGAAAAATGGCACTTGACATTTATTTGTGAGGTTGGTATGTGGTGGAAACAATAGAAGTGATCGACAAATTTGCTTTCACAATCAACACTCTCACTCAATGTTTTTTGAGTTTTTTTCACCAACAGTCCCTCAACTCTGGTGTACCTACCAATGTGATACCTCAACTCTTAATCGTACCAATGTAATACCCAGACTCTAGTATTGCTATCATTGAAGTACTTCCGTTAGTTTTTTTCAACTTTTCCGTTATCTTGGTGACGTGACAAGTACGTGAGGCCCACAAAGAGGGTTAAAAGACAAAATTAATCTCATCTGAGAGGAGCAATGTTTTTCCCGCCCTTTACCTTGAGAAAGACACCCAAGAATTCCAATTTTGGCGCCAATTTCCCCCTACTCCTTAATTTGTGTCTCTTATCTAAACTAAAGAACTACCGCCAACCAGTCGACCACAATCTGATAAAACCTAGATCAATCTCATTTTCTATTTTTACCCTAGCACTTGTTAAACTAACATAATAAATATAGAAATTTATATGGAACATCTTATGAGATTGTGGAAATGAGATGTTCCATATGAATTTCTATATGTATTCTGTTAGTTTAACAAGTGCTAGGGTAAAAATAGAAAATGAGATTAATCTAGGTTTTATCAGATTGTGGTCGATTGGTTGGCGGTAGTTCTTTAGTTTAGATAAGAGACACAAATTAAGGAGTAGGGAGTGAAAATTGGCGCCAAAATTGGAATTGTTTGGTGTCTTTCTCAAGGTAAAGGTCAGGAAAAACATTGTTCCTCTCAGATATGGTTAATTTTGTCTTTTAACCCTCTTTGTGGGCCTCACGTACTTGCCACGTCACCAAGATAACGGAAAAGTTGAAAAAAACTGACGGAAGTACTTCAATGATAGCAATACTAGAGTCTGGGTATCACATTGGTACGATTAAGAGTTGAGGTATCACATTGGTAGATACACCAGAGTTGAGGGACTGTTGGTGAAAAAAACTCATGTTTTTTTTTGTTCAATCTTATAAAGGCACGGTTTAGCAGAGAATGAAGGAAAACTATTATTCGTAAAATAGATGTACGTGTATTAATTTCCTAATTTAAAATCTTTCGATTATAATCGTATCTCGTTTAAGTTATTTTTTATACCTTACCAATCCCAACCCTACATATTACAGTATTTTTAGGGCTTAAAAGTGCATTATAGGTTAAGTAGAACAATAATAGGTACAAAAATTTACTTTCAAACCCGAAAAAGAAAACTTACTCAAAGAAATTAGATTCTCTATATTTTTTATTTTTTTATTATTGTATGTTTGATGCGTCTGATCTATTCAAACCAGCCATGTACATACATCGTGTAACACATGGAAACTCCCCCAAATTTGCCACTCACAAATGGGATAATACCATTCTTTTTCCTTTCTGATTGTACCAAATATGAGTTCCTTTGACTAATGAAACGATTCTAATGAGAAAGTAAGAGGGGTGTGATGATCTGTATTTATTATTCAAAAAAGGTTAATGGGAGATGTGGCAAAGAAAATGACCCAAATACCCGAATAAATTAACCCGGCTCTCAGGAGTCTAGATGGCGGGAAAGGTAGGGATGGTTCGTTATAGACAGAAATAACTGTCGAATGATTGAAATATCGTTAAGGGGTGAACCGGTCACCCGTTTATGAATATTTTCAACCATTAGATATTTTCTTAATCTAATGATTGAAAATATTCATAAAAATAATGGTATGACATACCTCCGGGTACCTAGGAATTTTCCCACATGCATATGAAAATTCATTACATGTCAAAAGCTTGCCATTATTTGTTCGAACCGAAATGGAAGAAAGATCAGGTTCATGTTTTATACGCTAAGTGGTACTTTATCAGTGGTTGCTTCATTTGATTGCTCAGTGGGATTGACTTGTATGTTTCACCTGATCATATAAATGATGCATGAATAAACATCAAATATAGTCAAATATATATATCTCATATGAACTGCACTTAGGAAAATAAAGCAAGCATTAGTACTAAATAAAGGCATTACCTGTTTTCATTGTGCTTTTCACATGTTTTAATGTTTTCACAAGCATTAGTACTTATTAAATATGCTAATTCTTATTTTTAAAATAGACACATGCCAGAGTTTGATTGGGTAACTTGATAACCTATTCAATAAGTTTCCACTATATTAATTTATTAAAATAAAAATACCTCAATGTATGCTTAACAACCCCAATCGGATGGCATGGAGACGTCATTCATTTGATATAACTTGTGAACTTTTTGACACTATGGTTTTAACTTGTGTGATTGTGATTCAATTGTACTATGATTTTCGCCTGTGATTGTGAATTAATTGATATGTCTGGTATAAGTTTCAATTTCTTCATAAAGTACACTAGACAAGGATTCAATATTATAGATAATTGAATCATTTAGCCACCCATTTTCCAACTTGGTACTATTACTTTTATTGCAGTAAAGAGGTACATCCAACACAAGTATCACAAAAGAGTTTAAGTTAACAAATCATTTTTTTTCAAGTTAGAGGCTGAATCAGTATCCCTCCAACTGTTACAATCAAGTATGGAATGTTGTTGACAAGTCTGCTAGCAACTATGGTTGTGTTTGGTGTAGCTGGGCTTATTAGATAAGTTGATTTATGCTTATTTCTGAGAATAAGTGGCTGATAAACAAAATAGCTGAGTGTTTGGTAAACTGACTTTTATAAGTGGTTGTTAGTGGCAGAAGTAGTGATAAAGTGTTTGGTAAACTCAAACTGGCTTTTACTTTAATTTGTCAAATGACCAATTTGGACATATAAGATAATTTCAAGTTGATTTTATTGTAAAATAGTGTTTTATATGATTAATATTATATGGTTTTTAAGTTTGTTAATTAAATATATTCTCAATATTACAACTTGGTTATGATCATGTTACTATATAAATAATCAGTTTGTGTACAATTACCAAAGTCTGAATATTACTTTTACCTTACTAAAAGAGTTTAAGGAGTGATGCTAAAAAAATTTATTGCTTTTATGAGCGTCTTAATTATTTATTAATAACGTAATATCACACACACACACACACACATATATATATATATATATGAGAGAGATCAGACCATATATTCATAAATTTTACAAACTTGCATTGATCATATTCCTATTTAGAATGAATAACATATGAAAACAAATATGATATTCTCTTTTAGCTTTCATATCAAACCAGAAATACAATCAGTTGCTAACAATTTCAACTTTTCAAAAAGGCAATGAATAATGAATAATATTGATTCAAGATTAGTACTTTCAATACATATATTTGAATATGAACTTGGATAATGAATCATTGGTCTCATTCTACAACCACTTCTGCTATATACGTATACTCTAACAACAATAACAATTCATCTGCAGGAAGATTTCCCTGATACCTTTGAGCTCCCTCTTCAAGTGTGGAACCAATAATCTTATCTTTTCTCCTCAGCAGCAATATTAATCATGCATGAACTTCCCAAAGTTAATAATACCTCATAATGATGAATGTGCTCTACTGCTTGCTCATCAATTTGTCCAATGCAGGTGCCAATATCTTGAATACACTCATAGACCAACTAGTAATCACATAAATATACAAAAAAGTTTATTAGTTGACCAACCAATTGCTCATATGCTCATTAAACATTTAAACAAAAACTAAAAACCTTTGTTAGAAGGTCAATGCATATATGTTCTAAATTCAAGAGCTAGGAAGGGAGATCGCAAAAGCTGAAGCAGTAGCAGCCATGGTGAATTATTCGCAAGAGCCCAACAACATTTCCAAGTCTTGCCAAGGCAGAGGCAGCGATCTCCAAGTTCATTTCAAGAACACAAGGGAGACTGCCCATGCACTTCACAAGATGTCATTGGTCAAGGCCAAAATGTATCTGGATGATGTTCTGACCCATAAGCAGGCCATTCCATTCGCTCGCTTCTGCCGTGGAGTAGGGCGAACTGCTCAGGCCGAGAATCGCCATTCAAATGGATAGGGACGGTGGCCTGTTGAATCTGCCAAATTCATTCTAGAGTTGCTTAATACTGCTGAGAGTAATGCAGAGGTGAGAGGTTTAGATGTAGATTCGCTCTACATAGTTCATATCCAGGTGAACCAAGCCATGAAGCAGAGGCGTCGCTCATACCGTGCACATGGAAGAATTAATGCTTACATGTCATCTCCATGCCATATTTAGTTGATTTTTTTCAGAAAAGGAGGAACCTGTCAAGAAAGAGGCCGAGACTCAGTTGGTTAACAGGAAACCAGCAAAGACTAGAGTTGTTGCAGCTTAAGATGCTTCAAGTCCTCTCTCTTTTTTTCTCTATCTGTAATCTTATTTCAACAATGTACATTGTTTTGTTTTATTGAGTAACTCTGCTTTAGCTTCAGTGAAATGTGACTCCTTCGGGCATTGGTAAGAATTAGACTTGAGGATATCAATTTGGTTATGACATCAAATTTGGTAAGATATAATTTACCATATCTTCAAAAAAAAATTTCTAAATTCCAATACTAAAAAGTAAAAACTAATAGTGCAGTGATTAATTACACAGGTTACTACGGGAAATATAAAGACTAGGGTACATACATAATCAATTTTTAACAAGACCCAGTCAAATGACTGCGTACATAAAACCAAACAGATAAATTGAACACATCTACAACAATATATGAGACTGGCTCAGAAACTTGCCATAAAAAAAACAAACAAATTAACAACCAATAACACTTTTTATATATCCATATCTTCATGAGATGATCTGTATAGTTTGTAAAGCATACAGACCATAAGGACAAGATTACAATTGATTAATAGTAGCAATTATAGGAATGGAGAAATATTTATGGAGTGGCAGGATTCTCAAAGTGGAATGGCAGGTGCTAACATGAGATGAAATGGCAGGATTCTCACAGGAGACACAAGATTAATCACTTTGAAAGGAAATAGCTCGTGGAGGTGTTTGAGGAACAGAAAAATTGGTGGCATTGGAAAATGAAGAATTGGTGGCATTGAAAATGGCCGCCAACATTTGAACCCTTTCTCTTAGTTGCAGGTAGGTTACTACCGAAAATGTAAGCAGATAACTCATGGTAAAATCCCAAATGGCCTTTAATAAAAATCTATGCAGATAAAATGTAACATTTACAATATGAAATTGGTTAATTTAATCGCCCACATAGAATACACAACATTCATTATGTTCTCTACGCCTATTCTACAACTCTGATACAACCAGATACAAAACCATTAGCAAGAAGCACCAATAGATAGCATTAACACTGACTAATAATCACACATTCAAGTTCAATTTACAGATCTTAGTTCAGATTCATAAGCTTCTAATAATTAATCAACAATAAGTTCAACTCGATTTTTTATGCAAACAACACGAATCATTTAAAAATTCAACAGGTACATTTTAGCTCAAAATTCTCAAATCAATCAAATCTTGTCAAACACAACTCATACCTGCAGAAGACCCATTCGTCATGCGAGGCTGAGGAACCATAAGCATCTGCTTCGGCACGGCATCGCAAGCTGGAGAAATTTAGGGGTTCCCACCAGCATTATAATTGTTCATAGAGCTCTGAAACCCATTCCAAAACGTTTGAACTCTACTCTTCTCCTGCTCCACCCGAACCTTCTCGTGGTCCAGCAACACCTTCTGCTTCTTCAACGCTATGTACTCGTTCGGAATCTCAGAAGACTTGGCTATAGGTAAATAGTATCATCTTCATAAGAAAAGCCAATACACACCCAATACATAAGAAATTCAAAACCAAATCAGAATCTCACCTCCCAATATCCTCTGGAACAAGCTATTTCGAGGTCACACAGAGTGAGCGAGCAAACACTGAGGTACCAACTTTGAGTGAGAGAGAGAGAGAGAGAGAGAGAGAGAGAGCGAGAGAGAGAGAATGACCGACGTCTCTCACAATCTGGGTTTGTAAAACAATCTTGTAATTTGTAGATGTTTTGGAGGGTACCCAATGTCATTTTAAAAGTTTCATTAATTCGCAATTGAAAGCTTCATGTTTTACAGGCTTCTAGCTTCGAAAAGCAAGGGGGAACCAACTTCTAAAAGTAGGGGAGAAAAACTGTGACTTTTGAAAGCCGGAAGGAATAAGCCCACTTACCAAACACGTTAAGGAGCTTTGCTTATAATGTTATGTAAATAAAAGATTTCTTTCCATTTTATAGAAACTATACAAAAAAAAAACATAAGCAATCAACGAGTTTTGTATTAAAACAAAAAACTATAGTAACTCCTCAAAAATTGATATTTGAAGAGTAAAGATAGTTACTTGTTATGGCATTAACAAATGTCATAATTTGAAAGCTATTGTTTCCATCATGCTTTACCAATGGTGCAAATTCTTGGCCAACATCCGGAGGTGTAGAATCTCTCTTCAGCGCTCCAACAGGCACCACATATTTACCTTTAAAGATAAAAATTTAGATAAATAATTGTGTTATATTGTATTAGTGCATCCACACACTGAATCTATACTGACATATAGAATCCAGAACACCACTTTAATTAATCAAAACGCCAGCCTACTTGTAAGTAACACAAAATAGTAAATTCAATCTTAATTTTCAACTAAAATCAATTCTTTTTTGTTACTTGAAAAGCGATCAGAAGTTGAATATCATTTGCAGAATCATAATTCACTCACCATGACTAGTTTTCCGGCCACACTTGCATATTGAAGTAGTGAAAGAATTATTAATGTCATAACTGCAACAATGGTTGATAGCCAGACTCATTTATAGAATCATCACAGACAACAAAATTGAAAGTATTAAGAGACATCACTTTTAGCTTTTATGTTTCATTAATGGGTTTAAGCTAAGAACATGACATGCCAAAACCCAATTAAGATAATCATCGGAAGAGATGAAAAAAGTGAAATTTTTTGCATTACCTCGACTTGGGAGTTTGGAATGGCTTCACAGAGTAGTAGAGAAATCAAGCTATGACAACCAATGTGATAGCGTCGACGGGTGGAACATTGTTAACCAAGATAACGCCATCATATTAATCGTAGCATATTAATAAATTTTTGAAATGTTATTTCAATGCACCAAAAAAAAAGTCATTCCATTTTTTTTCCTTACGTATATGCACTTATACCTCCATTTATTTCAGTAATATTCGAAAATCTGGGATTACACATGACATGAAATAATATCATCATATAAACATCGGTTGCTAGCTAGGGGAATGATAACGTTGGTGCCGAATCTTAAGGGGGGGGGGGGGGGCGACAATTGATATTTTTTCTCCTCCTCGAAAATTGAAGACATGATTTTGGCAGAACCTACCAGGCTACCATGATCGATTTATAAACTATACTCATTCAAACTAAACGTGATGTTCATATCATAGAGAAATAAAGTAATTTAGATTTATCTAGAGGTCGTAGGTGTGCCACTTAATCTCGAACCTTCACTCATTAGACAAGTTCCTTAGTATGGAGTTACCAGACTGTTTCAATTTTGTTATTCCTCTCACGCTTGTCTTACAATTTGATGGCGGATGGGGTTATCAACTTGTTATGCACTTGGTAGAAGAAGTACAAAAAAGAATAAATATCGTAATAATTTGATTCTTCGTCGCCGTAGTAAATAGACGAGAAAATAGAATTTGTTTCTTTGTTAGATTATAGATCATCTTGGTTGCAACGAGATGATGAAGGGAGAAGAGGATTTTCTCATAAGATTGAACTAATCGATAATTAATTCTTTATTTGATATTATGTTAAAGGATATAAAGGGAAATAAATGTTTAAAAATATTACATAACAAATAAGGAAGTGCAACATTCTCATTAAAAAAAAGATCATGGTATCGACCAATTATGCAGCAATAAAATAAGAATAAACCCCACAAATAATGAAGATCTATCGAGGAATAGAATTCACATTCCTTTCATTGAAAGCATTTGTTCGATCTTTCTTTGCATCATCATTAAGAGTATATACAAATTTAGTAGACAAGCAAATTGGGCAATTGAAGTCTCAACTTGACAACATGGTATATTACCAACATCTTAAGATAATTTAGGCACTTGATGATGGATCCACTATTCCACTTAGCTTCCTTGTTGTTGTTGACATATTAAGGGTTTTGCACGGAAGATAAGACTTTCCATGCATTACATACTCATGTACCATATGCATACTGCCAACATGCCATGTGATATTTCATTATTATTTTCCAAACCAATGACAGATATGATTCTCACATTTCGGGTTTTATGATTGTTTTAGTTATTGTAAAATATAACTAGATTAAGAAACTCACTTTGATATTTGGATCGCAATTGAAATTAATGAACATATGAGTTTTAGACTATTTGTGTGTGTTTACATTTCTTTGCAAAATGACTCGCTGAATAAGAGATATGAATTAAAGTATGAGGTGGCGGTCTTACTTGGCTATGAGTTCACGTATGTGGATGGTAAACTCTTTCAAACTAATATATATCTAGTAAGTTTTTAAAAGAAAAAAAAACATATATTTATTTCTCTTCATGATATGAGTCATATGCTTACTATCCTCATAAGTAGAAGCAATCCAAGTTGATCAACAATGGTGGTAAACTCGAACACCCATAAGTGTAATTTTCGAGCAAGAGTTTTGGTCATGTGTTATGGCAAGGACAACCATGGAGGAGAGGCCTTGAGTAGTCGATGTTCGTCTTCTCCCTCAAGTTATACTAAGTGGAAAGTTAGTCCTCTAAAACACACACACACACACATATATATATTCAAAAAATTGAGTGAAAAGTCGGTAAGTCGTGTCCTAATTGGTTAAATAACATAAATGACAATCGTTTGAACCTTAATACATATCTTCGTTTCTTATAAGTGAAATGGGCAAAGAGAGTGCCGAATTTGTACTAAACAGACAATTTACCTTAAAAATAGGATGTTGAGTGGAATATCATGATTCGATTACCCTTGAAGGCACATGATTTACCCCCGTATTTCACCATTTGAGAATTAAAGATTCCATCAATGTGAGAATCACTTAAAAGTCTCATAACAAAATTCCTTTAGTCGCTACTACTACGCAAACTCATGTGATTAGTTGCATTTACAAAATTACCCTCGACCGACAAACACCCTCAAAGAGAGGTCCCTTCCCATTTCTTCTATGGTCGCTATCTCTCTTCCTCTCCCATTCAAAACTCGCAACTCTATTTAACCCCCCTCACCATTATTACAAACTCAGATCCTTCTCCTCCTCATCATCCCCCTAAACCCCATAATAAGGTATGCCCCTCACTCTCATACTCACTCTCATACATACAAGTTTTGTATCTCTATATGAATCGATTTCCATACGTTGCAGCGGAATTAGGATTCGTAACGGTTCATGATCTTGTTTTTTTTTTTTTTGATATTGTTGTTAGTGATTTGTATTCAGTGGATGTGATTCGTTTCATTTTGAGCTCACATTTGTTTGTTTTCTACAAGTATTTGATTGGATATGATCGAATTTGATTCGATTGTGGGTCGTTTTGGTCGCTGAGGAAGTTGGAAATATTTATGATGTTGCAATTTGCTTAGTTTCATTCTCGAAAAGATGAACACATTTTTTCGTTTTCGGTTTTACCTTGTGTAAGAATCTGAGTCCAGCTTGTTTGATTTGAATGATTTTTTGTTTGTTTATGTTTAGGAGTTTTTGGCGTTTCCATTTACATTTTCTGATGTTTGAAATTTTGCTTGGATCTTCCTTGGAAAAAAAGGGAGAGAAACATTGACAATAGGAATATGTATTTCTCCAATGTTGTTTTAGCTTTCAAAGAGTAGTCACCTTTGATGTTTTATTTTACAGTTTCAAGAAGTTTATGCTAAAGGTGCAGCCTTATTTATCTTGATTTGTTAATTGTTGATTGGAATATGTGTGTCTAATCATTTGCTGCTTGGGTCTCTAGGATATCTTTTTTAAGAGTTCCACACATAAATTGATATACCCAGATATGTGTGTCAGATTATTTGAGCTTTATGATTCCAACATTTGGATACATATATGGCTATAGTGACCATCCAAACTTTGTTATGACATCTAGTGGCTTGTATGTATACTGCTAGGCTGCACCGAATCGGGTACAGGTACGCGGAAGCGAAACGTTTGGAAACATAGAAGCATTTTTTTCATTTTTTTAGAAAGTTGGTACGTTTTGGAATTGTTGAAATAAAAATTATATATATATATATATATATTTATATATAAATTATACAAAAAAATAAACATAATAAAATTTTTTTAGTTTAAGTAACTCAAAGTCTCAAATAACTTAAATAACTTAGTGTTCTACATCCGAAATAACACAAATATAATGAGAGATCTAAGTATCAACAAGAGGGAGGGAGGGTTGGCAACTCGGCGGGAGGTCGAAAATATGTCGAAATGAGTCATTTGACTCGACGAATGTAGATCTAGCACTTCATTAAAAAAAACTCTTATTTTATCGAAAACTTGCGTTTCCAAATTTCTATTTTTTTTAGAAACGCTTTTCGGGCGTTCCGTCGCAATTTCGTAGTGGTTCCGTTTTGGAAGTGGGAAATGCGCCTTCCCCTGCGTTTCTGTGCAACCTAGGTATACTGTTTAAGTTTGATTTTTGGTGAAGAACACTGCTTACAATCAACATTAAACATTGATATTTTTTTTGATCTACTTAAAAGTTCAGAACTTGCAGTCTTGTCGATTCTTTGCAAAATTTGGCGTTGATTTTTCTTTTGATTTATTTTTATGACACTTTCATTTATGCAGATTGAATAATGAGAGACCATTAGTTGGTGCTCATGGGAACAGTTATTGACGCTGCAAAAAAAGTATTTTGGTTTTATTTTTGGCTCTTGCTATTGAGACCTTCAAATTTTCTCACTTGACCACCATGTATTTTGAATTGTTGAATTACATATCCCTTTAGTTAATGATGATTAAAGACAATACAAGTATAAAACAAGATAATTTATGGACTTTATTGAATTCAATAAATAATAGATTGTCATATTTATTACGTTTCTTATCAATATTTATTTTCTTTATATCCCCATTATTTAATTATATATATGTAAGAAGAACTAAAACTATACTTAAGATCATTTATGTGACACAAATTACTATTAATATACATGTTGAGAGAGAGAGAGAGAGAGAGAGAGAGAGAGAGAGAGAGAGAGAGAGAGAGAGAGAGAGGTATAATCAGCAAAAAGGTTTTACAGTTGGGAATTTTTCTTTTGGAATCTTGGTCATGTTAAATTTACTGAGGCATTTATTCTATTCAAAAAAAAGAAAAGGCATTTATTCTGTCTTATACTGAGGACAGTATTCGAACGGTGGAATATTGTATCCATATCAACACAGAATTTATATTCACCCAGATCTTCAATCAATTGTTTACATGGAAAACTTAATCCTTTTGCAGGAGGCTAATCGAAGCTTAGCCGATCTGAATCCTACTATTGTTTTCGTCTTAGGTAAGAACGAACTAAAATCAAATTGGTTCAATTCTGCATTTCCTCTCTTTTCAAAAAGAGTCTGCAACCTGGAAAAGGATTCTGGTTATTTTGTTTGCTCAATTGTTTGAAGGGAAACATGTTTCTTTGATTCAAGTGTGCCTCATAGGAAACAGTTATTGGATTGGTCAAACTATTAATCACTCTTATATGTTTTGTTGTATGTTTTGTTGTAGATTATATATACAATTTGTTTCTTTTGATTGGGTAGGTGGCCCCGGCAGTGGAAAGGGTACCCAATGCGCAAACATTGTTCAGCACTTTGGGTTTACACATCTGAGTGCTGGTGATCTACTACGAGCAGAAATCAAGTCTGGTTCTGAAAATGGGTATGACTGAGCTTTATATTCCATACGAGTCTCATTTGAATTAGTTATCCGTCTGGGTAAAGAACTTTACAAACTAGTAGCAGTATTCATATTGATATGGTATATATTGTAAAATGTTCCAAAATATCTTCTGATAAAATTGATGCTTTTATCTTCTCAAAATCTATAATACTCCACACTATAAGAGGTACAGGGGTCAAGTTCATGGATGTAACTTTGTATGAGGAACTGAGGATGATTATACGTATTGACTTATTTTGTAGTCTACTGTTAGTGTCTTAATAGACTTAAAACGACTTATCATAAGGTTAGTCCTTGCACTTTTTTTAACTATATAATTTCATACATTTTATTTTATGATTCTCATCAGTAGTAGTGGGCTTATCTTATGCTTGTTGTGTGTTTTAAAAGACATTCCTAGTCACCATCAGTTTATAGTCAAGTTGTATCCCCTCATTTATAAAATGAGATTCTGGGTATAGGGTGGGTACCTTTGTTGTGTACCTTTTCTCACTTTCTGATTCCTTTAAGTTGTTTTTAATTCAGCTAATAGAGTTAGTACAAATAATTAGCCGTTCGAGTAATTTTGGGATCCCCATTGAATCCTCATGTTTTACCTTGTTAAATTGTTGGCAGAACCATGATTTCGAACATGATAAGGGAAGGTAAAATTGTCCCCTCAGAAGTAACAATTAAGCTTCTTCAGCAAGCAATGCTGGAGAGTGGTAATGACAAGTTTCTTATTGACGGGTTTCCTCGTAATGAAGAGAACCGTTCTGCATTTGAGGCTGTGGTATGCCTTTGCAATATTTTTCTTCTGTTTCCATAATTACATTTTTTTATTATCTTTTTCATAATGATAGATATTAATTGTGTATAATGGTGATGCAGACTAACATCGAGCCTTCATTTGTCCTGTTTTTTGATTGTTCTGAAGAAGAGATGGAGAGGCGCCTTTTGAGTAGGAACCAGGTTGGAGAATTATGATACTCTTTGTAGAAGATTAATATCTGCTTCGTTAATTGGTGTTACTCTTTTACATTTACAAACTAATTATGTTGTTTCTGTATGTTTTGGAAGGGAAGAGAAGATGATAACATAGAAACAATAAGGAAGCGGTTTAAGGTTTTTCTTGAGTCTAGTCTCCCAGTGATAGAATACTATAACTCCAAGGGGAAAGTTCGAAAGGTAATTTTTTGGCACTGAGTTGTTTTTCCGAATGTGGAGTATTCTATGTTTGTTATAGTTGTGATTGATATTATTAACAATACAGTATTGCCTGTTTACTTTTTCCACGCTCAGATTGATGCTGGAAAGCCTATTGAAGAGGTTTATGAGTCTGTAAAAGCCATTTTTGCCCCGAAAAACGAGAAGGTAATGGCTCATAGCTGTGCTTTGACGAAATGCTTAGTCTTGTTCTTGATGTAAATGTTTAAGATACAAAACTGAGGGGCTTCATAGACGCAGTTAAATATGGGTCGATTGTCATAATAACGGGGTGTTGTACATGCATGGTGCAAGGATGGTGGTGGTTTCTAAACTTAATGAAAGAATGATGTGAGATAAGATGAGGAAGGGATCTGTAGACACTGTTGAATGGGGCTGTGTTTTCTTAAATCTTAATAATGGTTTTCTGCAGTTTTAGAGAAACAAGTGCTGCTGGATTGCAGCGAGCCTTATTGTATCCTATATATGGAAAAAGCACCTTCTTTCGATAATAAATGGGATATCGATTTGGTGTATGTGAATGAGGGGAACCTTTTGTTATTGATGTAGCTTATGTTGACAAATGCGTAAAGACGTTTGGATAATGTTGATGAACCAATGTGTGGTTGTAATATCAATCATCAGAGTGTAGCTAGCTACACAGGAAAAGGGATTGCCAGAAACATGCAAATTGGATCAACACAGAATTAGCAAGTAGATACATGTTCTTTGCATCTTGGTCATTGAACCTAGAAACTAGGAATATTGGAGTGTTAGCTAAAACTAAACAGAGGAGGGCAAAACAATTAGAAGTGAAAAAAACCTAGTGTTAAGTTCAGGGCCCAACATAATAAATGGGCATGCTACTGAAAGATTTTGAAACCATGGGTACCAACAACATGAACTACATCGAGATATTTGATCTGGATCTAAATGTACATGTAGCATCATATATAACTTACCCCATGGTATCTATCTTGAAATCGGCTATCGATAAATTATTCCTGTCATTGACAGTTCTCTTTCTCTATTTGCAGGCTGACTAATTACAACAGTGGAGCATTCAAGACTTCAGATTTTTATTATTTTTGAGGTAAAAACCTTTAGTTTGTAGAATTAAACCACACACACAAACACACACACATATATATACGAGCGTTCTTGGCTACGGAGGTCTGGACCGTCCGGATTTGCCGTTTCTGGCAATGGCAGGCTGCAATGGCGGGGCAGACCACGACAGCCACACTACCCACCTCCCGGCGATCCCGTATGTGCCGGTTGGATCTCCATCAGCGACCTACGACGGCCAGAATCTGCAAAAATTAAGTTTTTGGGCAGATTCCGGCGATTTCGCCATTCCGGCCGATGTGGGTCGCCGATGGAGCTCCGGCCGGCACAGACGGGATCGCTAGGAGGGGGGGGGAGCATGGCTGACACCATTGGCGCCGTCGTTGTGCGTCGCCGGTGGCCGGAATGGCCGAATCCGGACGGTTCGGACCTCCGGACCTGAGAAAATCTCTATATATATATATATTACTTCTATGATTGTCCTAATTTTAATTGTATGCAAAACCTTTATTTTGTAGAATGTAATCTGTAAAAAGGGATGAGACAATGGATAAAAACTTCATGTACTAGGACTTAGAACTTGTACTAGGAATCTGCACTTTTCTGTTTTGCTCAAGTGTTGTGACTCTTGGATGAAACTAAGTGCAGATAAATTCATGTATTCTATTATATTGATAAATGGAAGTCTATCTTTACACTTTCCAAATGTTGATACTCTCAGCACAAATAAAAAATTAGATCTGTAAAATGTCATGTATAACCTTCTGTACAAGTTCTGGCTAAATTTCAGAGTTGGTTAACAATTAACCTCTGCAGTCTAGGATGCTCCAGGCAGTTAGTTTAGCAAATGATACTCGAGTCTCAATCTTAGTATGGAACATAAGTTATTAATCTTAAAGCAAAAGAATTTACTGATCATGGTTGACATGAAGTATGCACATAGCTTACAGACAGACACCCTTACTATCTCACCTATGCAAACTTTAGCAACATGTTATTAATTTACTGATGTTATATTTCCTTCAGGTCCTGCTATTTGTAGCTGCAAAACACATTGTATTCTTTTGAAGGTTTCATTTCACATGGTCAAAACATATTATAGAAGGTTGAAGGTCGAATGTTACATTTCACTTGGCCGATATATTTATATACAATTGAGGTGCACTCCTCTTCATATAACTATTGTATTGTAATTTGAATGCTCTTAGTAATAACTATGGGGACAATGCTCCTTTTAGTGTGTACCCTAGCTCAGTCCTTGAATCTACATATGTTTATTTTAACACCCACAGAGTAGTTCAAAACTTGTTGGTTTGTTCTTGTTGGTTTGTTCTGTAACATGGTGGATGTAGGAATATGTAGGCATATGTAAATGTGTTGCTAGGGACTTGGGCATGAAGGTGGTTCGTTGGTCTTTAGCCTCTGTTATAGTGGAATTTTTTTGTGACGGTGAGTAGATTGATAGATTTCAATGAGTGCTACTTCAACCGGAATCGGCCACCCACTGGATTGGACTGTTTGCGCTACTTATGATACGGTTCTCTTTTGTTAACCCAAGACTTTGGTTCTTGATTTAAACTAAAAATTTTGCACAACGCGGGTGATGATCTGAGAAAATCTCCCACCATAAAAGTAAAATTGACAAGGTATAAGTGATATATGGCTTATTATTTTAGCATATTCTTTAGTATTTTTTTTGTCTTTTGTTTTTAAGCTCCCACCATAAGGTATAAATGGTAAGGTATACATATGGTTTTTAGATGACAACGACTATTATTTGAATCCTGATTGAAAAAACGGTTATTATTTTTTTTGTCAACATCTATAACGGCTAGTTGACGGATATTTTTGAAAATTCTATATAACAACATATTCATCACATCAAGAGGTGATGATAATCTTCAGGAGTACTAAATTCGGTGATTAGTGATTTCTTTTAATATTTATGTATTATTTAGTTATTTTACTTTTATGCATCAGTGTGTATGGTACTTTTTTCCGAGCTCGGAGGTCATCCCCAAGAAGATTTTGTAGAGACCGTTAATTATCGTTTATAAATCATAAGTAATTATTATACATTAAAATAATTTAACTCGATCATATTCAATATTGGGCTCATATGAAAGAGCTCAATGCGAGGTTCGTGATGGTACAATAGTAATTTGTAAAAAATAAAAATAAGCATGGTATTTATGGATAAAATTAATATGTAACTAAAATTAAAATGGATATAATTTGAATATTAGAAAAAGTATGAGGATAGATTGGGAAGAAAATGAAAAAATAATAAAAATATAACCCATTTATCTTACGGAATGGAATGCTATAGATAACATTCCACTGTTCACATCAGGCAAATTTTTTTTTAGAAAAATGGGGGATACTTTATGATGGGAGGTGGTGGTAAGGTATATTGATAATTTTAGCTTACGGTGAGAGATGGTCTGATGGGTCTCAAAATGAGGACGATGGTTTTTGGGGTTTGGTTATGCCTTCCGATGACGTATTTCCAGGCAGCGAGGAGAGCAGACTTGGTCCAGTAGTCATCACTGCGGGACAAAGTCAATGGTTTTGTCCTTGTTCTATTGGTTTTAGAGGAGCATATACTCTGTTATGGGTTGAATTTGTGCCATAAATCAGGGGGAGACGTAGTTTCTAGTTTCTAGTTTCTAGTTAACCTACTTCATTCTTGCGTCTCCTAAAGCCCCATTGACTAATCTGAATCATTATAAACACCAATGTTAGACTTTCTCACATTCACAAATACATTCATGTCTTTTAATAAAAGGGAAGAAGAGCAAGCTGAAATGACCAGGTTTTCAGCAGACCAGCTCTCTTTTCTTTCTCTCTTCTAGTTCTTTTGTTATCATATTCCTACGGTGCTGTCACACTGAATAACCACTATGACCAAACGTCCAAACTCTCCAAGACTCTAAACACTACTACACTACGAACCGAACTCTAGTAGATGGGAAGCCATGCGCAATCCCCTCAATAACCATATTTCTCTTATAAGATAAATAGTTCAAATGAACTGGATAATTATTTCTACAGTCTCTACTTAAAGACGAGAAGGATAACTGTCGTCTTTCGAAATGCCCAAAGTTCTGTGCACCCTTGCTTTGTTGCTGGATACAATTGTGATTCGAATAGTAGGTTTGTTAGTGATAAAAAAAAAAGATGAAAAAAAAAGGTAGGTTTATTTAGAAAGAATGCACTAATCACAAGTTCACTGAAAATGCATCTCAGCATATCAGCAGATGTATATGATTTTTTTTCTATCAGAGGAAGAATACAAGCAGAAAGGTGCCCATTTAACCTGTGTACGTTATATCAGAAACCACCTTGCAACAGCTGCTTTGAATGTACCTCCGAGTCATGTTTTAGAGTATAAGTAGGTTTGACGCAGACCTATATAATCAGGTTATATGCGCAGTTTCTCACAAATGACAGATCTATATTTTTGTCAAAAAGAAACTGAAAAAATATTCTGTGTTTCCAGCCAGTCACAGTTTGAGATGTCTGAGTTCTCATCAGTTACTTTGCACTCAGGCGTAAGTTTAGGTTGTGAGCCAACACCTTACTGAAATAGGAGAAAGGAGAGTATGACTTTTACAGCTCTTTAATATCAGACAATCAATCCAGTGCGAGCGCATATAAATATCTAAGAGATAGTGAGAGATTGATACAGATATGAACTAACAGTTGTTGACAGGTCCTAAACAAAAATGATACCATTCTCTTTAATTGTATCAAGAATAAGTCCCAGCTTACCCTCAATCTTCTCATGCTTTTTGGGCTCAAAAGACATTGCAAATACATTAGCAGCATCCCTGGCTCTTTCTGCAATCAGGTTTCCTATACCTCGACAAGCATCGTCATCAATAAGCGACGGCAATGAAAATCTCAAATCCTTGGCGTTTGTGCTTGCCGCAGATATTACTTTGCTGGTACCCCGGTGCATCACTTTGGCATGGATAAATCGCTTTGAGAAGAAAACAACAGTAAAAATGGCCTGAGAAACATATCTGTTCGTTGACCCCATGATTTCTTACTCGGTCTTTTTGCAGCCTCACCTCGAGATCGCCGGGTCCATGCAGCTCGAACAAAGGAAACCTGCATTTACAAGCAAGAGAAATTTGAGATCCTTGCTTTCTGAGGTTAGTTGTTAACAGGGCAAACATCAGACTCCATAAAAAAACATGATTGTTCCCTTGAAGTAGTTTACTATAATCTAACTAAAGACCTCTACTTCTTACACGACTGAGCACAAATTGGAGCATTTAGTAAAATTATGATGCTGAAGAATAGAGCTGTTTACAGCTGCGGGTGACAGAGGCGATTATGAATGTATTTGTGTGATAAAATCTAACCAGTTCGTCATAAAGTACCAGAGCATATCATCCTAAAGGGAATTCAAACTCATTCTCTCCCACATGAGATTCTATAGAAATGACTTCAATAGTGTCTGCTAGGTTTCTACTAGAGATATATCGCCCAATCGACAAATCATAACAAACAGTGTTTTTAGGTTGACAAACGAGTTTTTTTTACCAACAGTCCCTCAACTCTGGTGTACCTACCAATGTGATACCTCAACTCTTAATCGTACCAATGTGATACCCAGACTCTAGTATTGCTATCATTGAAGTACTTCCGTTAGTTTTTTTTAACTTTTCCGTTATCTTGGTGACGTGGCAGTTACGTGAGGCCCACAAAGAGGGTTAAAAGACAAAATTAACCTCATCTGAGAGGAGCAATGTTTTTCCCGCCCTTTACCTTGAGAAAAACACCCAACAATTCCAATTTTGGCGCCAATTTTCCCTCCATACTCCTTAATTTGTGTCTCTTATCTAAACTAAAGAACTACCGCCAACCAGTCGACCACAATCTGATAAAACCTAGATCAATCTCATTTTCTATTTTTACCCTAGCACTTGTTAAACTAACAGAATAAATATAGAAATTTATATGGAACATCTCATTTCCACAATCTCATAAGAATAAAAACACATAACTTAACGAAATTCAAATACATGTTTAAGTACCATTTGTTGCCACCTTTTATGTTGATCTGCCATGATTTTTACTTGTAAGAACTAATGGTACATGTAGTTGAATTTCGTTAAGCCAGAGGGAATAATACCAGCAGATAAAGCATTGTACTAATGGTACTTAAAAGTTCTTACAAGCAAAAATCATGGCAGATCAACATAAAATGTGGCAACTAATGGTACTTAAACATGTATTTGAATTTCGTTAAGTTATGTGTTTTTATATTCTTATGAGATTGTGGAAATGAGATGTTCCATATAAATTTTTATATTTATTCTGTTAGTTTAACAAGTGCTAGGGTAAAAATAGAAAATGAGATTGATCTAGGTTTTATCAGATTGTGGTCGACTGGTTGGCGGTAGTTCTTTAGTTTAGATAAGAGACACAAATTAAGGAGTAAGGAGGGAAAATTGGCGCCAAAATTGGAATTGTTGGGTGTCTTTCTCAAGGTAAAGGGCGGGAAAAACATTGCTCCTCTCAGATGAGGTTAATTTTGTCTTTTAACCCTCTTTGTGGGCCTCACGTAACTGCCACGTCACCAAGATAACGGAAAAGTTAAAAAAAACTAACGGAAGTACTTCAATGATAGCAATACTAGAGTCTGGGTATCACATTGGTACGATTAAGAGTTGAGGTATCACATTGGTAGGTACACCAGAGTTGAGGGACTGTTGGTGAAAAAAACTCTTGACAAACCAAACAACAACAACTTCAGATTAGCTACCAGACTCAAACAAGTAACACAACAAGCACAATGTGAAACATTCAGACACCTAGATTACACCTCCTACATGTGAACCTCTTATCAATCCAAAAATAGAAAAAGAGACATCTTATATACTACCCTAAAATCGAATCGGGTAGAACAATCCCATTTCAAGGAAACCTTTCAAGTACCGAAACAAATGCTTGATTCCATTCCAATGACGTAGCGTAGGCGCGGAGCTAAATCTAGCTAATAAGTTCACTGCGAAAGATATGTCTGGTCTAGTGCATTGAGCAGGATACAATAGTGCCCCAATTGCACTAGGGTATGGAACTTCAGGACCAAGAACTTCTTCATCATCCCTTTTAGGACAGAATGGATCCTTCTTGATATCTAGACTTCGGACGACCATGGGAGTAGACAATGGACTGCATAGATCCATATTGAAACGTCAAAGCATCTTCTGTGTGTACTTCAACTTGTGGACTAAGATGTCATCGGCTCTATGCACAAGCTCAAGGCCGAGACGTAATTTCGTCCTCCCTAGGTCCTTCATCTCAAATTCCGACTTCAAATAAGACGGTCTCTTCAATCTCATCAAGAGTACTAATTATATTCATGTCATCAACATAAACTGCAATGATGACGAATCTGGAATTTGTCTTTCGTATGAACACGCATGGGCATAGTTCATCATTATTATATCCCCTTCTCACCAAGTATCGATGCAACCGATTGTACCACATTCTTCTGGATTGCTTCAACCCGTACAACGAATGACGTAATCTGACTGCATGAGCACTCTGTGGTCTGGAGGCACTTGATGGAGGTAAAGGTAGTCCATCTGGAGCTTTCATGTATATCTCTGCATCAAGATCCCCATAGAGATAAGTTGTGACCACATCCATAAGCTGCATGTTTAGTCTTTCGGACACTACCAGATTAATGAGGTAGTGGAAGGTAATAATGTCCATAACAGGAGAATAAGTCTCTTCATAGTCAATGCCAGGTCGTTGTGAGAATCTTTGCACCACGAGTCTTGCTTTATAACCCACAATCTCGTTCATCTTATTACGCTTACAAATGAAGACCCATTTATGTCCATCTAGTTTGACATCTATTCGAGTCAATTCAACCTTTCCGAAGACTTATCTCTTCGCTAATGAGTCAAGTTCTGCCTGGATTTCTTCCTTCCACTTCGGCCAATCTGCTTTGCATTCACATTTAGCTACAGAGCGAGGTTCAACGTCGTCTTCAGATATGATCTCATGTGCGACGGAATAAGCGAAAACGTCATCAACGCATGTAGTGGCTCGGTTTCAGACCGATTGCTCACTTGTGTAGTTCACTGAGATTTCGTTGTTCTCTGGCATCAAACAAGGTTCTATAGCGTCCCTCGGTAACACTTGAGTTGATTCATGGACATAGCTGTAATCAGAGACAACTTCATATGATGGTGATTCATCGTTGATGACGCGTTGTGCCTTGGTCATTCGCTTCTTCCTAGGTTTTGAATCCCTAGAGTTTATCGGTCTCCCCCTTTTCCTTTGAGGAGCCGAGGCCGAATCTGTTCCATGCAGGTCCATCTCGGCGATGTCGTCCATAGGGATGCCGACAATACCACGGCGTACGGTGGTGCCACCGCCGGCCTCCGTCCCATTGTCAAGGGCGGTGCCAACGTTGCTAGGTCCAGGAGCTTGTCTTCCACGCCCGTATTTCGGGACATCTAACTATGCCGGTACATTTGCAACAGGTATGTTTGATCTCGTGACTTTAGCAATATCTACAAAGCCGTCGGGCATCGAATCCGCGACTTTCTGGAATGATAACATTGAGCAGTGCGGGGATCATAATGAGACATAGTGGGGACACACCACGTCAATTCGTGACATTCATTTAGAATGATAACATTCTCATCTCCCTCTAATGACGGGAAACATGTCTCATTAAAGTGACAATCTGCAAATCTTGTAGTAAAGAGATCTCCGGTGGTTGGTTATAAGTAGCGGACAATCGTTGGGGAATTATAGCCAACATATATACCTAATCGTCTTTGAGGACCCATCTTAGTACATAGTGGAGACGTAATAGGCACATAAACGGCGCAACCAAAAATGCATGTGTGAAATATTGGGTTCGTAACCAGTTACCATATGGTACGCACTAAACGCTTGGTTAGCCACGAGTCTGAAACGAAGAAGTGTCGCTGCATCCAACACTGCATATCCCCATGCAGAGACCGGCAGGTTAGTACCCATAACCATTGTCCGAGCAACAAGCTGAATACGCTTGATAGTAGCCTCTGCTAGACCGTTATGTGAATGAACATGAGAAACGAGATGTTCAACTTCGATCCTAATAGACATGCAGTAATCATCAAAAGTTTTGGAGGTGAATTCTCCAGCATTATCCAAACGAATGGATTTAATAGGATAGTCGGGGTGGTGAGCCCGAAGTTTGATGATCTCAACTAATAACTTAGAAAATGCAGCATTCCTTGTGGATAGCAAAGCGGCGTGTGACCAACGCGTCGATGCATAAACCAATACCATAAAATATCTAAAAGGTCTGTATTCTGGTTGAATAGGTCCACAAATATCACCTTGGATACGTTGTAAGAATAAAATGTTCTCGGTCGAAGCCTTAGCAAAAGAATGACTTCCTTGAAATTTAGCAAAAGAACAAGCTTTGTAAAATGAGCGATGAACATCAGAAATTACCATGGATGTATTAGAAATCACGGGAGGCATCATAAGCTCCTGTAAAGGAGGGGATACCACCAACAATGGCATGAAAGCCATGGAGCTGCTGAGGAGGCAAGCTCGGCCACACCGTGTGGTGCACGGGTAGGCACGGCCTCACTATGTGGAGTACGGGTGAGGTGATCCTCCAATCACTTTCGAGACTTCAAAAATGGATGACCAAGTGAATTCTTAAGAATTCTAATCATCATATCACGTCCAGGGTGCCCGAGACGGGCATGCCAAAGCATATAAGAGTTCGAATCACAAAAGTTGCGTTCAACCGCATATGATTCAAAGATTCGAATGGAAGTAAGATACAAACTATTCCCGAGACTCTTCATCTTCTCTTAGATGCGCCGCTGACATGCTTTCTCAAAGGTAACACAAAGATATTTCTCAACATTCTCAACCTAAGTATCGATGTGAAAACCATTGGCACGTATGTCCTTAAAACTTAGCAAGGTGCGGGGAGACTTCGGCGCATAAAGAGCGTCAACAGCGTTGAAAGTTGTACCATTAGGAGACTTGAAAGAAGCGGTGCCTCTTCCTTGAATGATGGATTTCGAGCCAATCATTGTAGTCATCGAAGAAGTTGAAAACACTAGATCCGTGAACAACTGCCTGTGCCGTAGGACAATGTGGGTGGTTCTGTAATCAGCCACACATTCGATTTCGCCGCGGGACATCTACAAAATGAAGATTAAGAGAGTCAGCGACACGGGAACAATTCTATACAATACGCCGTAGGATATTGTAGGAAAATGAATCGGAATAAAGTGTGATCCCATCCAATGTATCACATGGCAATAGTACTACATTCTTCAACTAAAAAGTTGGAAAGCATGGTGTTGAAGCAGTCAAATACCAAACAGTAAACTAGGGTGGTAGAAACCATCCAAAAAGGTGTAAAAACACACAAATAGAGTGTCGGTTAGTGCATATAACAAACTTGCATATAACGACATCGTTTTTGACGTTCCGAGGTCCGTTTTCCAAATTTTGAAGTTCCAAATTCACAATGTAGTTCTATTGGGATCACATGTAACCGAAAATCGTCCAATTGAAAAACCATGTGAGATGCACACATTGATCATCATGCTAAGTGTAAGGTAAATAAAATTCTCAAAGAGATCGTCTTGTAAACAAGAAAATGAGAAATTTTATTGAATGCCAATCTTTAATACATCACACATGAACTTCTAATTCCAAAATCAAAAAACTATTACAAAGTCAATGAAAATAACAATGGCAGTTGGCCATAACAATACTTAAAATCATAAAGCTAAAAAAGCTAAAAATGACTAATCAAAGTCGGGGGTATCCATGATAATGGCCGGAGGCTTAGCCTTAGAAGCAAGGGGCTCGGGCTTCATGGAGATGTGGTGAGTCTCGATCTCAGGGTCCTCATCCACATGATTCGATTCGGGTTGTAGAAACTTCTTATAGGCGGAGTATGCCTCGATCATCTCTTTGCTAGAGCGATAATCGCGATTAAAGTGCTTGAATGAGCCACATTTGAAGCATGGAAACTTGCCAGTACCGGAAGTGGAGGCATGAGGAGGCACACAGACTCCTTGGGGCTTAGGTCGGGGACGGCCTCCCCCGGAGGGTGCAGCGCCGCCACCATCACGAGTCCAAGTATTGGATTTGGGCTGAGACCGGCCTTGTTGCCTCCCACCACGAGAGTTGTTGTTTTGGTGCTGGTATGGAGCGTTCCTTGAGCTTTTCCATAGTTAGACTGTGGCATATAAATCTTTTTAGTGCCAACATGTCTATTGTTATTGTTGAGGAGGATCTCAGAATGTCTCTCCTTCTTAGCTAAGAGCACCATTAAGTCGTCGAAAGACTGGATCTTCCCTTCCTCTACATGAGTGCGGTACGTATGAGCTTGAACCTCATAGTTGATTGGAAACGTGTCCAATGTCTTATTGAGAAGATCTAGGTCGGTCTTGATGACACCAACGGTGCCAAGATCGGATTGCAGGCATAACATATCCTGATTAAAGTCATCCACTCTCTTATAGTCCAATAGACGGATGTTATCCCATCTAACGGTCAATTCGGGGAGAAGTTTATCATGAACGTTGTTGTACCGCAAGCGTAGTTTGTCCCATAATTTTTTAGGATCTTTTACGTTCAAGTATTGTCTCTTGAGAGTTGTATGGATGTGACGTCTCATGAAGATGAGAGTTTGAGTATTGGCCATGGGTGGAAAATCAGCAGGAGGGTCGGCAAACATGTCTTCGATCCCTCGGCTCTCGAAAGCGAGCTCTATGTCGGAAACCCAGCGGTGGTATTCCTTGCCTTTTAGATCAAGAAGGCCAAATTCCGATCGAGATGGCAATGACATCTACAACAACGAATACGTAATCGATTAGTTTCAAGTATAATAGGAATTAGAAGGGGTGACGTACATGGTCACAAGAAAAATCGATGCGAACGGCGATACTCACGATCGCACCCAAAACAACGGTGCACTCAGGCGACCACACGAAAATCGATTAACTTTCCTTTTAAAAAAAATTGTGACTCCCCCATGATCGTCACATAAAAAACATCGACCAAGAGGGGAAACTCATCCCTCTATAGTCTCATCGGTGTTATAAGAAAGGCCGGATTAAAGACAAGAAGAACGCTAATAGCGCTCGATATAATATATCTATACGTTCAGAAGCGGGAACGTTAATGAAAATTTTACCTTTAAAGGTGTGGAGAAGACGATAGTAGCTTCTCTTGAGCGAATACTTTGCTTGTGAAGTTCGTCTTTCTTGCGTGAATATACGGGGGGGGGGGGGAGCAATCTTGAATGCTTTGAAGCGGGGACTTGTGGGGCAAAAAGATGATTTTGCGGAGGAGACCCTGCGGAGCTACGTGCAGGAGGTTGTGGGGGCTGCAAGAGGGTTGCAGGGGTCGGCAAAGGCTGCAGGGGGGGGTCTGTAGCGGCGGCGGGCAGGGGCTATCGCCGACGAGGAGGTGCCGGAGGCCGGAGACGAAGGCGGTCGGCGGGAGAGAAAAAAAACCTCGGGCTCTAAAAGTTTAGGGTTTTAGGGAAAAGTGCGTGATAACGTAATGCATGATGAAATAATTGTGTATTATTGAATGATATGGGGGCCTATATATAGGCATTACAAAACCACAATCATGTAGGTTTCAGAGTCATAATCTATCACGGAGATGCTAATCTATATCCTAATAGGAAACCTATTAGGCTAAGACACCTAGGATGCATGAAATCGGGTGCGGGTACGTGGAAGCGAAGCGTTTGGAAACGCGAAAGCGATTTTTTTCAAAAATTAAGGAAGCGGGTGCGTTTTGGAAGCGTCAAAATAAGAAATATATATTATATACTATTTTTATCTTTTATTATTTTATTATTTTATCAATTTTTAAAATAACTTGATAACTATTAATAATTTCTTTTCTAAACCATAATTATCATTGGTTATAGCAATATTAAAGCTTCCTTTCAAAATTCAAACAAAAGAAGGTCCAATATAGTGTGAAGGTATTGGCGACATGCAAGTCAAAGAGACATCACTAGATGAAATTGAATAAAAAAATGTTCGTCTTCTCTCTGTCTCGTCAAGATTTTCTTCATATCTCTCCCCAGCTCATTCTCTTTTCTCTGACACATTAGATCAATTGATGTTATTCGTCTTTAACCGCTTGAAGAAATTGAAAGAAGATGAGACGACAAGAAGAGACTCAAGACATTGATTGATGAAATAGAGGAAGAGAATGAATCGCGCTTCCAATTAGGAAGGCAACGCTTTCACCGCGCTTCCAGTTTGGAAGCTAATGCTTCCGCCGCGCTTCCAGTTTGGAAGCCAACGCTTCCGTCGCGCTCCCAAACCCTCCTTTTCTGGAATCGCGCTTCCCCACGCTTCCGCTTCCGAAGCGGGAATCGGTCATCAAGGCAAGTTTCCGTGCTATGTAGTAAGACACACACAAGGATAAAATAGTAATTCTCCCGTAACACATTATTTATTTTGAAATGATTGTGTAAAGTATGAAATATACACGAGTATATGCTGCTAGTTTAATTAATATAATATTCTCGTATCCGTGCGGTACACATGCTATTTATTTTACGGGATTACACAAAAACAAAATTTTTCTTAAAATGTAATATATGATTATGTTTGCAACGAAAGGTAGTTTTGAAAAAACAATTGGTGAAACATCTTTGAGTTTACATAATAGTCCCTCAATTAACCAACAAAAAAAAACGTACTAGTCCCTCCGCCTTTGTGTTGGTAATATACTAAAACGGCACATTGGTCAGTTTTTTAATTTAGTTATACTTTGGTCAGTTTGGTGTTGATTTTAGAGTGCTGTTAAATGTACCTAATAAATCTCTTAATAGACCCAGCAAAATAAAAAGACAATTTTACCCTCGTGTTAAAAGACTTTAAAAATCATATTAAAACAAGATAATTACAAAACAACCAATGTAATTTAAAAGTGATGTACCCAGCAGTGTTTGATATGTACTCGGCAACTTCCATTTGCATTGTTATCTTCTACATTGGTTTCATTTTGGCTCATGGCATCGAGATGTATGTGAAAGAGAGGCAGCAAATTGCCTTCAAGGCTATACATATCTAGTTTAGAGACTCAATGTTATAGTTGAAGATGGGCAATTTTATATTAATTGTTGAACAAATCCTCTCGCGCCCACTAGGGCTGGGCGCGGGTTCGGCCCCGGGCTATTTTTTTAGGGCCCGGGCTCGGCACGGGTCAGTTAATTGCAGGGCCCGGGTAAAATTTGGACCGGTATCATCCGGGCCGAACCCGCCCGGGTTTTCCAGGCCTAACTCTGTTTTTGGCTGGTTAGCGGAAAATCGGCAATGCGAGGTGACGACGATGGGAATCATGGGATTAGAATTAGTTAAGTTTAGGGTTATTTGGTTATGTTCCAGTGTCATTGTGTCTATTCTATAAGTTTAAGATCACTTACAAAAGCCAATTACATAATAACACCTAATGTCCCGGATTTCCGGATATTTTTGTTTAAGGATTTGAAGGCCCGGGACCTGCCCGGACATAACAAAGCCCGGCTCATTTATCACATGACAACACATGAGCCCGGTAAAAAGCCCGGCCGGCCCGGACGGGTCCGTCGGTCCGGTCTGGATTTTTTTTTGTTCTTCGGGCTTTTTGCCCAGTCCTAGCGCCCTCTCAAATCCTCTCGCGCTTACTCCTTGGCCTTGAGCATATATGATTATCAACCTCTTCCAGATTTTCCTACAGTTTTGAAGTAATAACCAACATATGCCTCCCACGTATTCATATTAGGAGAGTGCTTGCAATGTGTATATGCATATGATATTCACACAATTGTGAGTGCAATTATGGATTATGTTGACTTCGATCAGGTATGTTTAGTTGGTATGTCATTTTTTTCCCACAATTAATATCGTATAACATACTATAATTTGTCATATTTCATTCGGAGCATATTGAACAGATCAACTTTGAATATACTGAAAGTGGTGAAGTCAAGAGCGAATATTTGTTGGAAACAACAAATGAATTCACAACCAGTGAGGTAAGTAGCTAGAAAATTATCTATATATTTAATTTTTACTTCGAATTGCAGCCTCATTGTAGTAAAATTTGTTACTTCAACTTTATTGTAATTGTAAAAATTTGCTTGCACAGATATTCAATAATCGGAATGAATTAATTAATTGGACCCGTAGAGAGAGGAGAAAGTGTGGAATAGTAGTTATAATTAGGAGATCTGATTCTCTGGGGAATTGTAGGTTTAAAAGAGGGAGAATAACATTTGGTTGTGAAAGAGGTGGTTGTTATCAAAAGAATAATTTAGACTTCAAATGCATGCAAATGAAAAATCAGAATGTCGGTTCAACTTCTCAAAGGAGGAAGTCACATAGAAGTGGTGGTACAAAAAGGTGTGGTTGCCCATTTCGTTTGAAGGGCATAAATGTTGGTCATGGGGATAACTGGATGCTTGAAGTGGTAAATGGGATGCATAACCATCATGCTGCAACATATCTTGAAGGACATTCCTATTTTGGACGGCTAACCAAGGAAGAAAATAATTTGTTGGTCGATATGTCAAAGAATATGGTCAATCCAAAAGAAATATACACTTTAAAGCAAACTAACCCACTCAATTCAAGCACTATGAGGACAATTTACAATGCTCAACATGTTCAGAGGGTGAATGAAAAAGCTGATATGACAAAAATGCAAGTATTGCTAAATAATTTGGTGGAAAATAATTATGTCGAGTGGCATAGGAGTTATGGTGAAGAGAATATTGTGAGTGACTTGTTTTGGACTCATTTTGACAGTGTAAATCTTCTTCGTGCATTTCTTTATGTTTTAATTATGGATGCTACATATAAGACAAATAAGTTTCGATATCCATTGCTAGAGATTATGGGGGTGACATCTATTGAATTAACATTTCATGCTGCATTTGTGTACATCCATGCTGAGAAAGAAGAAAATTATATATGGGCTTTATCAAAATTGAAGGGTGTGATGAATGAAGACTATCTTCCAACAGTGATTGTTACAGACAGAGAACTAGCACTCATGAATGCTATTAGTAGGGTGTTCCCAGCTGCGCAAAATTTATTGTGTAAGTGGCATATTAATAGAGCAGTGCTGGGAAAGGCCAGAAAAATTGTTAAAGAACAAGTTAAGTTCCAAAAGTTAATGCAGTCATGGAACACATTAGTATTTTCAAATACAGTATTTGATTATGAAAGACATCTACATCAGTTCGAAAGAGACTACCAAGAATATCATGTAGTACTAGCATATGTGAAAGACACTTGGTTGAATCCATATAAGGATAGATTTGTTGAAGCTTGGACGAACAATTGTATGCATCTTGAAACGATGACTTCAAATAGGTAATTTTAAATTGATTTTTTATTTTCTTATAACTACACATTGTTTCATATAATTTATTTGAATATGCATTATGTGAAATATGGCGGAAAGTTCTCACTCAAAATTGAAGTGATATTTGTTGTCTAGTTTGTGCAACTTTTATACATCATGGAAAAGGATTCATGTCTTAGTGGTTTTGCAACACACAGAAGTAAAGGCTTCATTTGAGAAAAGTTTGACATTTGTCCGACATGACTACATGGGGAATGAGTTTAAAAAAATAGTCGATTTTGTATCGCATGCTGCACTAGATTATATTTTGGTTGAGTGTATGAGGATATATGTTGGAATGGATGAAAATGCATGTGGTTGTACTTTGAGAAAAACACAGGAGATAGAAACTTTTAGGGAGAATGGCTCTCTTATTCCACTTGATCGTGTACACTGTCATTGGAGAAATTAGATATGTTACATGTGCCTCAGAGTAATGACCCTATAGACGTTCCATTGAAGTCACTAGAGGAAAGATTCATGAACTGGTTAAGTGGAACAAATGATGACACCAAGAGGCAGGTGAAGAGAAAGTTGGAGGAAATCATGAATCTAGGTGGTACCACCCTCATAGAACCACAAGCAAAGATCAAGACAAAAAGATCTCCAACTAAAGAGGAAGCCTCTACACGTCGTATGCCATCTTCTTTTGAATTGCATTATCAAGACAAAATATCCATCGACAAGCACTAGTTGTCCAGGGTGTTACTAACAAAGAACCCTAAAAAAAGGAAGACATTCAAAAGTGGCAAAGCGGAACATTCAATCACCAACTGCAAGAATTACCGGACGGTCAACAATGAAGGTAAAAAAGCAATCATAAAAAATGGATGATCATATCGGTATTTCATTAGTTCCAACTAGCAATATTGAGGGTTTGAGAACACCACCAAGGAAATCAAATGAGCGAACAGCCGAAGGTGCCAGGGTATATAGAAAACAACCTAAGTTACAGGTGTGCTAATTTAGCAATAATTTTATATTATTTACTTATATATATTATATTGCTTATAATTACTGTTAATTTTCTTAATTCATTTATTCTATAGTTCAATGCAAGTCAAGATTCACATCCAGCTGATATGACACAACACTATAATGAGTGGTTTCCTCGAGACATGTTACCATTCATTTTAGGAGTAAGAGATGTAAGAGATGATGGTAATTGTGGTTTTAGAGCCATCGCTGAGTTTATGGGGTATGGTGAGAATAATTGGCGCCGTGTACGTAAGGAGTTGTTGGAAGAACTTCATCGTAATATTCTTACATACCAAGTATTATTCCGATATTCAGTAGAAGACTACTGGTTTTTAATCCCAGATATGGGATACATTGTGACAAATTGTTACAATGTTGTATTGATGCATTTTGGAATGCCTTTGATGACCTGTCTCACCTTCTTGCCAATGGAAAGCACTCCACTTCCTGAAATTAATCGTCGTGAGATTTCACTTGGTTTTGTAAAAAGATGTCATTTTGTCCAGGTATTTTATACAAAATAGTACAACATTAGTTGTTTTGTGTATATATATGTCTGATAAATATTATTAATTGACAAATGACAATCTTGTTCTCTTATCTCTCTAGGTTTATCTGAGGCCATCGCATCCCATACCACCTGTTATAAATTGTTGGTTCAAGCACTCTCTGCTTCATGCAAATTGATTTCTTACTCTCTATACTGATCGCCTTAATGCATACAAGTTTATTTTTGATTTACATAGGCAAAGTCCAGACAATGAAACTTTTGTTCTTGATAGTGAATAATTTGCTACTACCATATAGATGGATTGCTCCCTATATTTATCGCCTTAATGTTTACAAACTTATTTTGGTTTAAATAGTCATAGTCCAGAGAATGAAACTTCTGCTACTACCAGCTTTTAAATCACAAATAAATTCTACAACAACTAAATCATCGTTGTCATATATCTATGTTCCAACAAAACAAGACTAAATAGAGAAATCTATTCTAGTTGCATCTTTGTGAAAAGGAAGAATAACATCGAAGCTTCTCCTTATTTGAGGATACTTGATTGATATCCTGGAGAAAGAATTAAGAATTCTCAATTGTTTCCTTTTCATTCTACTTGAACAAACAAATTCAAATTATTAATACATTTGAATTAATACCGGATGGGGCGCCAGAAGCAAATGAGCAAATTGATTGAAAAAAGATAATAATCATCCAATAGATTCAACACCAGTACATCCATTCATCCAATTCGCCATCTGAAACGGTAAAGAGAGCAGTGTGTCACGTCCCGTTTTTAGAAGTGTCAATCGTGGGCGTCGCTGGTTAAATGAGCATCATGCATAAGTGAGATTGCTCCAAGATAACAAGTGTGGGAGATATATGGTTGCTCCTTCCGAGGGGTTCAGGCCGGCCGACCCGGTTCAGTTTGGGGAGCTTGTCACTTGTCGGAGACTTAACGTCGAAGATGAGAGTTGGCCGCCCTACACACAGGATGGAGTCTGGAGCTGATCCCCTGATGAGCCCAAGGCAGGGCGAAACCAGTGCATTGCCCCGTTGGATAAGACTGGCTTCATGGGGATGGAGCGCCGCATGGACAAAGTGTGCAATAATAGCTAGGTCCGTGACAGGTGGTATTAGAGCCTAGCTCGATCAAGAGGCTAGCTCGATACAATGGCAAAGAATGGCAATCCTGCTGGTAGTGTTTCCGACAACACACAAGAGAAGGGTCATGAAGAACTTGTCAACCCGACATTTCTAAAGAAGGAACGGCTCAAGGACATGTTAGCTATAACCGACTCACGACTAACTCAAGTGGAAGAGAGCGTGAGTGGCATGGGGGCCCAGGTGGAAGATTTGGAGGCGGAGGACACCGCGATCCACTCTGTAATCAAGGGCATGATGCTCAAGCTAGAGGAGTCCTTGCGGGGCGAGATAAACAAAGTTCACAAGGAGTTCATGGGGGAACTCGCCCAAATGCGTGAAGTGCAAGAAATGAAGCATAATAGCATGCTTGCATGCATGGAGGAGATGCAGGCAGATTCTGCACGCATGGAGGCAATGCATGCAGATCTTGCTCTATGCAAGCGCGCACTAGCCGCGGGGGCTAGCACCAGCAACATCATAGAAGCCAAGCGAATCGAAGTGCGAAAGCCAAAGAGCTTTGGAGGGATGCGTAACCCTCGAGAAGTAGACAACTTCTTATGGGGGCTAGATCAATACTCTGGGGCAGTAGGCATCATGGAAGAGGATTCCAAGATAAAGACCGCGGCTCTATATCTCACTGACACCGCCATGCTATGGTGGAGGAGAAGGTGAGGAGATGTCGAAAGAGGTACATGCACCATCTCTACCTTTGATGACTTTGTTAAAGAGCTCAAGAAGCAATTTTATCCCGAGAATGCCGAGGATGAGGTAAGAGCTCGCTTGCGAAGGCTTAAGCACATGGGGCCTATTCGTGATTATATTAGAGATTTCACTAATTGGGTGCTTGAGATTCCCGACCTATCCGACAAGGATGCTCTCTTTAACTTCATGGATGGTCTCCAATCATGGCCAAGACGGAGCTAAGGCGACGAAGATTGCAAGACCTTGCCACCGCCATAGCCGTGCCCGAAGGCTTAGTCGATTTCTCAAGTTCAAGGGAGTCCATCAAGCCGAAGGAGAATAAGAGTAGCTATGCCAAAGGTGGGGGAGACAAAAGCCAACGCAAGGAGGAGCCCCGTTGTGAGAGCTACTCGGCAAGATTTAAGGATAAAGGCAAGTCAAGGGACATGCGGAGCTCGGACAAGCCTAATGACAACAAGTGCTTCCTATGCGATGGTCCGCATTGGGCTAGGCATTGCCCACAAAGGAGAGCTCTAAGCGCACTCTTAGGAAGTCATCAAGGCGGGAGTGAAGCCGATTGTGGCAATGAAGGTGCACACTTGGGGTCTTTGCAGGTGCTCAATGCAATCTGCTCTACACCCAAGGTCCAAGCCAAAGGTTTATTCTTCACGGACATCACCATAGATGGGAAGCCAACAACGACAATGCTCGACACGGGGGCAACCCATAACTTCATTTCTAATTAGGAGGCCCGCAGGCTAGGACTCAATGCAACTAATGGAGGAGGCTCCATCAAGATGGCTAATTCACCTGCCCGCCCCATACGAGGAGTAGCTCGAGGAGTCAAAACAAGAGTGAGAGCTTGGTGTGGAAACCTAGACTTCTCGATAGTACCGATGGATGACTACAAGGTAGTCTTGGGTTGGAATTCCATGATCAAGTCAAGGCATTCCCGGTGCCATTTGCCAATAGCTTATGCATAATGGATGGCGAGAGGTCGTGCGTGGTGCCAATGACTCGAGGAGCAAAGCAAGACATCAAGGTGTTGTCGGCATTGCAATTCAAGAAAGGCATCAAGAGGGAAGAAGAGAGCTACTTGGCCATCCTTAGTGAGTTCGATGACGAGGAGCCAAGGCCACAAGATGACATGCCCAAGGAGGTAGCTGCAGTTCTTGAGGAGTTCAAGGATGTATCACCCGCGGAGCTGCCCAAGAGACTACCCCCAAGGAGAGAGATCAACCATGAGATATAGTTGGAACCAGGGACCAAACCACCCGCCATGGGTGCATACCGCATGGCGCCTCTAGAGTTAGCGGAGCTAAGGAGGCAATTGAAGGAGTTTTTGGACGCGGGGTTCATTAGACCTTCGAAAGCCCGATTCGGTGCCCCGGTCTTATTCCAAAAGAAGAATGATGGATCTCTACGCATGTGCATCGACTATAGGGCGCTCAACAAAATCACGGTAAAGAACAAGTACCATATCCCTCTCATTGCCGATCTTTTTGATCAATTGGGCCACACACGATATTTTTCCAAGTTAGACCTTCGTTCGGGGTACTACCAACTGCGCATTGCGGAGAGAGATGAGCCGAAGACCACATGCATCACAAGGTACAATTCTTATGAATTTTTAGTCATGTCATTTGGTCTAACTAATGCACCGGCATCCTTTTGCACCTTGATGAACAAGTTATTCCACCCCTATCTTGATCGGTTTGTGGTCGTCTACTTGGACGACATAATGATGTATAGCAAGACCTTACATGAGCATATAGAGCATTTGCGGGAAGTGCTTAAGGTATTGCGGGAGAACCAGCTATACATCAAGATGGAGAAATGCTCATTCGCTAAGCCGAAGGTGTCGTTTTTGGGACATACGATCAAGGATGTCAAGCTTATGATGGAGTATTGCAAGGTGCATTCCATCCAAGAATGGGAGCCACCCACCAAGGTACATGACTTAAGATCTTTTCTTGGGCTAGTTAACTATTACTGCCGCTTTTCAAAGGGATATTCGGCGAGGGCTGCACCATTAACCGACCTTCTCAAGAAGAACAAGGCATGGGAATGGACACCGGAGTGCCAAGAAGCCTTTGAAGACTTGAAGAAGGCGATATGCGAGGAGCCCTGCTTAGCCTACCCGACCACGCCAAGCCATATGAGGTGCACACCGATGCTTCTGACTTTGCCATTGGCGGAGTACTTATGCAAGAAGGGCATCCAATTGCTTATGAGAGTCTGAAGCTCAATGACACGGAGCGATGCTACACCGTGCAAGAGAAGAAGATGACTGCCATCATCCATTGCCTTCGAGTGTGGCGACATTACTTGCTTGGGACCAAGTTCGTGATCATGACCGACAATGTAGCAACAAGCTACTTCCAAACCCAAAAGAAGCTAAGTCCAAAGAAAGAAAGGTGGCAAGACTTCTTGGCGGAGTTTGACTACACCATGGAGTACAAGCCCGGAAAGGCGAATGTGGTAGCGGATGCACTAAGCCGCAAGGCGGAGTTTGCAAGCATTTCTCAAGTCACTAGCCCATTGATAAGCAAGATCAAGGAGGGACTAAGGGTAGACCCTCAAGCACAGAGCCTCATTACCTTAGTAAAGGAAGGAAAAACCCGGAGGTTTTGGCTAGACGACGACTTTCTCTACACGAGAAGCCGCCGCATCTATGTACCAAAGTGGGGTAGCTTACGAAGGGAGCTAACCAAGGAATGCCATGATTCCAAACGGGCCCGTCACCCAGGTATGAAACGCATACTTGTCTTGTTAAAGTCCATGTATTATTGGCCTAGGATGCGGGACGAGGTCGAAGAGTATGTGCATACGTGTCTAGTTTGCCAATAAGACAAGGTAGTCCAGCAGCAGTCGGGAGGCTTGCTTGACCCCTTGCCCATTCCTGAGAGACCATGGGAGAGTGTCTCTATGGACTTCATCACTTGTCTGCCGAAGTCCGAGGAGTTTGGGAGCATCATTGTTGTGGTGGACAGATTTAGCAAGTATGCAACATTCTTGGCCGCATCAGTCGACTGCACTGCAGAGGAGACAACAAGGCTATTCCTACGCAATGTAGTCAAGCTTTGGGGAGTTCCAAAGAACATTGTCAGCGATAGAGACCCGCGCTTCACGAAAAGATTTTGGACGGAGTTGTTCAAGATGCTAGGGACGGACTTGAACTTTTCAACAAGCTTCCATCCACAAAGCGACGGTCAGACGGAACGCGTCAATGCACTCTTGGAGATATATCTGCGGCACTATGTGAGTGCCAACCAAAAGGATTGGGCCAAGCTTCTAGATGTGGCGCAGTTTTCCTACAACATGCAACAAAGCGATGCCACAAACAAAAGTCATTTTGAGATTGTATTGGGACAGCAGCCAACAACCCCTCTATCCCTTGCCACACGCTATGAAGGGAAGAGTCTAGCCGCATTCAAGTTCACCAAGTCATGGCATGAGCAAGCGGAGTTAGCTCGAGCGACATTGCATAAGGCTGCCAAGAGGATGAAGAAGTGGGCGGACAAGAAGAGGAGGCATGTCGAGTTCAAGGAAGGCGAACTTGTACTTATGAAAGTCTTGCCACAATAGTTCAAGGCCTTTATGAAGGTGCACAAAGGACTGATCCACAGATATGAATGGTCATTTGAAGTTATCAAGCGCATAGACAAAGTTTCATACAAGCTCAACCTCCTGCCCAAGTTAAAGATACATCCGGTCTTCCACGTGAGTATGTTGAAGCCCTACAATGAGGACGAGGAAGATCCATCAATGGGGATATCACATCGGGCACCTACGGCGGTCATCACCAATTTCGACAAGGAAGTCGATGAAATATTCGCAGATCGGGTCGTTCGACATCGAGGCGTGCCAAGTTACAAAGAGTACCTCATCAAGTGGAGATGATTGCCTGATACAGAAGCAAGCTGGGAGTCCGAGGATATGTTTTGGCAGTTCAAGGACAAAATCTAGCAATACAACGAAGCGCGAAGAGGGCATCGCGGGCTTTGGTGGGGGAGAATGTCACATCCCGCCAAACTTAGCCAAATTTTACCTTGAGCATTTTTTTGAAGCAAGCATGGCTCAAGGAAGGTTACGGAAGACACTTGAGCATTCTAGGCAAATCCGGAATATGGTGGAACTCTTTAGAACTCTTTGGAAGTTCATATAAGGCACTAGAAGGCGTTGGAAGTCTTCGGAAGAATGGGGAAGCCTTGGGACATCTCCGGATTTCTCTAGAACCATGGAGAGGCTAAGGGAACATGACCACTCCAGAATTCTCTAGAATACTCAAGAGGCATCTTAGAGTTGTGTAGACTTGTATAAAACTCTCTAGAGTCATCTACATTGTACATAGTCCTAGAATTCTCTAGAACTATAAAGATAGGATGAGGAGGCCTATAAATAGCAAGACACCCCTCACATTTGAGACATCAAGCAAGAAGCCAACAAGCCTACTTGTAAACACCTGTAAGTTTTCTTTCTTCAATATATGTTCTCTTTAAAGATATCCTCTTTGCCATTTCAATTGTTTTAGTAGGGCGATTGCGAGAGTAAGGCTAACTTAGCATAAGGGAGTTGCTAAGGCCGCACGAGTAGCCTAGCAAAGGAGTAAGCTCGTGACAAGTGGTATCAGAGCCGCCTCAATGTCGCTGTCGTTGTGTCGCCAAGCGCTTACACGAGTCGCCAAGTGCTCACACGTGTCGCCAAGCGCTCCCACGTGTCACTATGTCCCCAGGATACGGGGGGCTCCGCAGGGGAGTCGAGTAGGCAGGGTCGCCTCCAGGGGGAAAGACCGGACGAGAGGATCCATGGCAAAGTCCAGGACGAGAGATCCAGTGCGAAGCATTGTTGGGCGATCTTTGAGAACTCATTTTCATCGCTTAGGCATCGCGGGCGTACAAGGGTTACGCGGGCCGCAAGTGGGGATACCATGTACGAGGACGTACACCAAGTTTGGTGGGGGAAGATGTCACGTCCCGTTTTTGGGAGTGTCAATCGTGGGCGTCGCTGGTTAAATGAACATCAGGCATAAGTGTGATTGCTCCAAGATAACAAGTGTGAGAGATATATGACTGCTCCTTCTGAAGGGTTCAGGTAGGCTGACCCGGTTCAGTGTGGGGAGCTTGTCGCTAGTCGGGGACTTAACGTCGAAGATGGGAGTTGGCCGCCTTACACATAGGTTGGGGTCTGGAGCCGATCCCCTGATGAGCCCAAGGCAAGGCGAAACCAGTGCATTGCCCCGTTGAATAAGGCTGGCTCCATGAGAATGGAGCGCCACATGGACCAAGTGTGACAGCCGAATGGCTAGGTCCGTGACAGGTGGCTGGGTACATAAAGGGAGTTGGGTGTATTTCTCCAAGTTATACATAAGAAGGGTATTATTGGAAAGTTGGTGGGTGTAGTTAGTACTTATAAGGGTGTAGAAAGCTTGCTGGGTTTATTAAGAAATTTGCTGGTACATTTAACAGTACCATGATTTTATTGTAGTAAAGATATATCTATAAGTTTTTTTTTTAAATTTTATTAACCCACCCCTTGGACGGTAAAAAGTAAAATAAGCTCAAATAGACTGACTGCTCGCATCTACCAAAACAGACGAGGAGGGAAGAAGAAGAAGACCAACACTTCGCACCAGCGAAATGGAGCTACCGAAACGTCGTCGTTCGCCGCGATCCGCACTTTAACCTGCACCGCTCACTCACTCCTCTTCTGAGCTTCTGAGGGAGCTCTCGTTATCAAGATCTGAATTCCACAGATATTTAGAGTCAACCGGAAATGTTGCCGCGCAGACTATCCGCCATTTTTTCCGGCCTCGGGTCCACCACCACCGCCAAGACTGTAGCCACCGAGCTCCAGCCCACTCTCAAGGTCCAGACCGACCGCGAAGTCTACCGCCCCGGCGATCAAATCGTCATCACCGTCGAGATTTCCAACCCTAGCAGCAGCCGGAATGACGACGACGCGGCGTATTCTCTGCTGATCGAGCGGCTAGGGTTTGAGATTAAGGGGATTGAGAAGCTGGACTCGCAGTGGTTCGCGACGCAGAAGGCTGTGCCTGGATCCAAGCAGAGAAGAGGTAAGCTTGATGAATTGAAATGTCATATTGATGATTTGGTTCAATGTGGCTTGGAAATTGGAATTTATTTTGCAATGTTTGTTGTCTCTTTTTGTTACATGAGACGTTTAGGTGAATATGTGTTCATGGAGGCCTCGACTTCGGCCCTGGTGACCAATCAAATAGTTTCGCCGGGCGCCACGAGATCATGTGAGTTGCATTTGTGATTTCAATGCTTTTTCGTTGCGTAAATTAAGATGATTTTGTTAAGTAGGCTTGATTTGTAGGTATTAGGATGTTAATTGACTTGAAGGGAGTCTGTTTAGTAGGATGTAGTAGTGTTTTTGTTGCCAAAAATGTCGAGGATTGTTCATTTTAGGAAAAGTAGAAAGGGAAGGAGAGTGGTGGTGGTAATATGAGCTACAGTATGGAGGCAGATTTTCTTTGTGCTTTATTGCTGACAAAGAAATGTTTTGTCTGCAAAAGCAAACTTCAGAGCTAGCCAGAGAGAAACTCTTTTGCTCTTAGAGTGAGAGCTAGGTTCTTGAAGATGAGGTCATACAGGTTCTGCAGAAGCTTCAGAATGGACAAAGATTAAGGCGGGGGCTGATCGGTAGCTCAGTTTGATGCTAAGTCCATGAAGCTGGTTGAATATGATATCAAGTGGGAGCTTTGACTGGGAGGCATGCTTGTTCAGAGGAGGGAGACTCAAAATGCTGGAGAAGGCATGATCACCGTTGAGGTATCCACTGTTTTGCAGTGGCATGACATCTCCGTCGAACCCACTTCTACTTTCAGGGAATTAAAAATAATACTGTCTTTGGTGACTGGTATGGAAGTAAGAGAGTGAACGCTGTTTGTACAAAGGAAAAGAGAGAGACGATCGTGAATACCTACACATGGTTGGTGTTAGAGACAAAGACAAGGTGATGGTGTTGCTCCAAGATCCAGCTATGAAGGAGATGAAGCACATGCTTCATGGAAGCAACATTGCAACTCATACTTGCAGTCGCACCATTAGTGTCTGATCGACCTAGTATCATCAACAATGACTTAATATTTTAGCATTGATGGAAATCATTTAATCCCCTCAATCAATTATTAACAATCGGAATTAAGCTTGTATGGCTAATAGCTAGTAACTTTGATGTGTCGCTTTGTTGGTTCTCCTAGCCTTGTAATATTTAAATGGTTAATGCCATTCTTTACTTCAGAACAAAATGGTGAAATGAGCCTGGTTAGTTGATTATAACATTATAGGAATCAATTCAGCTGCGTCTTTGCCTTTTCATTTCCAAGGGAGGTTGATGATGGAGTTTGTAGCTTGCTTCTCGAAAGATAGAGATTCAGGTTGGAAATGTATAAGATTCTAATAGTAGTCTCTACATTCTGCAGATGTCATACAAGCATTGCTGCCAAGCATTATACCACCATCTTACAAGGGTGCAACCATCCGTTATATGTACTATGTTCGAAGTACAATGTCTGGACAATGGCCGATACTTGAGAATGCCCATTCTCGTGGAGAATCAGTTAAAGATTTTCCAGAAATGGTACGTCTTCTTGATCTTTTCTTGGTGGACCTGTCTTGAATTCGTGTCATGTATGATAGAACTATGCTCTGAGTTTGATGTCCATCAATTTTATCCTTAGGTTGTAGGAAAGTTTTACTCGTATTTTCTCCTAATTAATAAAAAATGGGTTGCCAATCATTCTGGTCTTGCTGTGCAGTATTCAATAAATATATGGACTTCATTAAATTCACCTGCTGAGTAATGCGTTAGTTGAAAGACACTTGCACTAACTTACATGCTAGCTTATGAACTTTAAAGCTTTTCTTAAAGATGTGATATATTCTCATTTAGATTTTTGAGCCTCATGAACTTTAATCATTCAGGAAGCTCGTACTCCATTACAAGTATGGGTGACTCAAAAGACAAGTGGCTTGGGAACAGAAGAGGGTCTTAGTGATGGTTAGTATTCAATCTGTTTACTTTTATTTAAAATATATTTTAACCTAGGACCTGTAAGCTTGTATAAGGCAATGGTTGTCGCATAAATATGGCTCTTTGTGTTCATCATTCTCTGTGGAGTTTATACTTTCAGCATGATAATTTATCTGTTTTAAGGCCTATCTCTGAAGCTTCATTCACTAAATCATTTGGCTGAACAAGAACTTTTGGGACCTATTCACATGTATCATATGACTTATAACAGAACAAATTTTTTTTTGCTCATTCTCATATACCAGAACCATTTGCATATAGTTTAGTAATTTCATCATAACTTTATGGTTTGATTAGCCTAAATATAACCGCGTTGTTAGGCATCAAGCTCGACTGATGTCGTAGAATTGTGTATTCTTTGCATAGTATTATGATCATAATAAACCATCCATTAATGGCCTTTTTCTTTCCTAAAGCTCTATAGAACCCCTAGATATATTTGATGACAAAATGAAGCTATTATCAGCAATCGGAATTGTCCACCTACTGATGGGCTACATTCATGTTTAGTAAATAGTGGCTGTTCCATTGAGATTTTAACCATCCTTCAACTGCTTCTAAAGGCAACAAACATGTGAAGACCTTATGTGCCTGGATATACCAAACAATAAAACAGTATCTTACCCATGCTTTATAGCTTATGTTTCTTATACTTTTAGCAGCCGATTTAGGTTAGCACATAAATGAGGTGTTTCCTTTTATTTCTAAGTTGTTAATATGCGAGTGTTTCTATTATATCACATGATACTTAGTAGTTGTAAAATGGGATTGTTTAGGCTTATAGATTTGATGCTGCCCATATAAAGCTTGTATATTATCAACTCAAGAATTAATCGAATGTTCCAGATTGAAAGCTTGATCACTAAAACGTAGTTGAACTCAGTTTAGTTCTAGAAACAGATTGAATTCACCTACTTTGACTTGATACTTCATTTAGTTCTGTGGGGTTGTTTTGTGTTGGCTGTCATTTGGGTGCCTTGGATGGAAAGAGATAAAAGGATTTCTTAAAGATTGAAGAGCTGTAGTGTTAGAGAAACTTTGGCTTAAGAAAAAATACCTGGTAGCTTTATGGGTTTCTATTTTAGTGAAAATTAAAAGATTAAGGGAATTCTTTATTTATGCAATTTAGTAAAGGCTCACTTTCTTTGGAAGTCTTATCTGCTTCAATGAAGAATTTGCAGCTCTGCTCTGTCTTGTCTTTGGTGTTTTTTAATTCCTCATTGCTTTTGAAATTCTTGTCCAGTTCTACTGTATTGCTGTGGTGATTGATCAAAAATTTATCTGTAAACGATCAAAGCCTTGTGCATTGTTAGATGCAAACAGAGACCTGCACATAGATCTTGGTACCTATTTACATTGATCCTTCATATGCACTCCACAGAAAAAAAGAATGATTTCAATTTTGAACTAATTTATTCTTAAAAAATTGCAAGACTAATGAATAGAAAAGCCATTAGATCAATCCTATCAACGATATTGATAAATAGTTGATAAGTAGTATATCCACCCAAGGGATTAGTGTCTCCTATACATGTCGTTTGTCCTGCGGCTGGCCAATCATTTCCTTTCTTAGTATGAATGTAAAAGTCAAAGCTAAGCTTATCAGTCTATAGACTGATATAAGAAAAAGTCTGGGTTTTGTTATCCTTAATGCTTGCTTACAGTTCTATTTTAGCTGTGTAAAGTGTGTATCCAGAAGTACATCTTTTGTATCTACAACAAAGTTATTTTATATTTTTGGTATTCAATTTCTAAGAGATGTACTCATTCTGATCGATATAACTTGAGAAATTTATATTTTTCATAATAGATGCTCTTCTTAAGTTTTTTTGGCTCTTAGTTTCCTTATAATATAGCTCAGAAAAGCCGTCTCATTGTCTTTGGTATCATAATTTATAGGGTGAAGGGGAGGTGGACAGGAGAAGAATATGGAATATGTACTTTTGGCTTTCATAAGAAGTTTAATATAACACATTTGTATTTTAAAATCAGCAGACTTTGTAGTTTCATCATGTTTCTAATTCTGGAATAGTTTTGTTCATTTTATTCCACGTATGTACAAAATATTTTAAATGTGTTTGTCTATTATGTTTTCAGGCATTGTTCCTTCAGCAACCATGCAAATTGATATGTATTGGAAAGAGATGGATGGCGATTCTGAATGGGTAGGCTTTTATTCTTCCTCTTGATTTCTGTGTTACTAGGAATTGTGTTTTCACCCTTACGGTTCTTGAGTTAGTAATGAGTTTTGATAAGCTAAAACAAATTTCTCTTTCAGGTGAGAGCAAATGATATATATGATGGGATTGAGGATGGCTATGAAAGCTCAAGGGATGAGATCTCATCTGTTTCGTCTTACAATCCTATGAAAGAACACATGAACAGAACATTTGGAAGTTCATTATCATTGCAATCAGTAAGGTCTTCAAACAAGGATGCATATCCTGAAGGAGAACGCACAAGTCTATCTTCAAATTTGGCACTTCCACTGCTCTCAGCCTCTGAAGTCATGTACGATCCTGGTGGTGAGTAATGTGGCCAAGAAAGTTTTCAAGTAGCTTTATGTATTGAACTTTTTGTTCCAAAATGGTTTCGTTGTGTTTACATCCATGGGGCTGAGTTATTGTGATAGGTTTCTCTTGCTGTCATTGCATTAATTATTATGGCAATTTCTTGATCAATAAGAATCTTGTTTTTCTCTTTAATTTACAGTGAGGAGTAGCTATTAAGTCACACTGTTATCTTTTTTTTTTAGCAGATCTTCAATTGTCCAAGAATTCCTCCACCGCTGTTGGCTCCCCAAGCAAGCAGCAGAAACTTACGAAGTCCCTACCTTCAGAAGATGAAGCTAGAGCATCTACTTCACCAGTAGCACCAGCTGCTGAAAGCTTAGCATGTACATCAATTTTCATATTATACTGTTATACTTTTGTGGTTTCGATTTGTGTACCAACTCCTGGCAAACTTACTTTCTGCAAATATTGTCTGCAGCAGAGGGCTTTATTCGAGGGAGGTCTTATAATATCCGGCTGGATGACAAAGTTCTACTTAGATTTTCTCCAAAAAATTCTGATTCTAACTATTACTTCAGTGATATGGTAATGTCATTTTCTTAGTGTTTTCTATTCTGCTTGTCTAGCATCAAATATGTTTTTTGTTTGTTGTATTGACTTTGAATATCAACATCTCTCCTTGGATATAGATTGGTGGAACTCTTACCTTCTTTCATGAAGAAGGAGCTAGAAGATGCCTTGAGGTAGTGATATCAAAGCAATCGAGATATCGTTTACTGTGATCATACATTTATATAGTCATTGCTAACTTTTTCTCCATGGGATGACTCTTTTTCAGGTTTCTATAACACTGGAGACTTCCGAAACTATTTGTCGGCGATATGTCCATCCATCTCGGAAAAACTCCCCTACAATTACAAAGGTAGGACATTTTGATTTCAAGATGTTGGTTGAATATTTATTTATTTATTTAGTTGTCAAATAGTCCAAAACAGGAGGCGGTTAATCACAGACCAGAGTGTTGTATTATAAATGGTTTGGGGCCCTTTTCCAAATTCAGTTGTTATGGCAGTTACAGGCAGTGGGTAGATCATGAACCCTAGCAAACTATGAACATACGTATGGGACACAGGACTACATGAAAATGAAAGATGATAAAATGGGTGTATTAGTAAGTAAGGAATGATAAATGCATGCTAAAGATCATTAAACCTGTAAGAAATTTAGTGTCATTGGACATTGGAGGAACAGGTGACCAGAAGTTAATTGAAGATATACACAAAGCTTTCAAAATTGAAAAGGGTGAGGTTATGGAACATCTGGAGTGTTGGCTGGAGTTTCTAGTAATGTATCAATAGAAATTGAAGAGAGCTACAGGGAGCAGAGGGGAAGGCTTTGCGGGTTAGATCCTGTTCACAGAAATTTCATTTATTGATAATTTTCGTACCGGAGACTGGTATACGACTGTAGGGAAGGCTAGAACAATTCATATATTTCGTCATAGTTGTTTGGTAGTATTTAGTTCCCTAGAGATGTCATCCTCTTTGGCATTTTTTCTGTAACCAATTATTTTTAAGAATACATCCTTTCTCATGCTAAAAAGCTAAAAGACTTTGAAGTGGCAAGGCTATTTTTCTTTGATGTCAGCTTAAAACAATGTTTTATTTGGGTCTTTTTATTCTAGAGTTATTAGCTGACTTTTACTAGCTCGACTAATTAGGACCCAGATCTCTTATATGGGCCAAGGGGATCTGTAGCAATCGGCAAAATTGCCAAAATACACTCTAAATTTGGCTGAAATTGTTAATTTGCACTCCGAATTTGCATTTGATTCAATTTACCTCATAACTTGGTAAAAATTGCCGTTTTGCACCCCATCCGTTAAATTTAACTGTTTCTATTCAATTTTGCATCACATGTCATGCACATGAGGGGTAATGCTGTCATTTTTATTTGTATTTTTCTTAAAAAATAAAAATATTCTTTAAAAGGAGGATTATTTTTTTAATCATATTATTTATTTACATTTTTTTTCTACATACTTAACCCTACTTTGAATTATATATTCAACATACCCACTCATTCAAATATAGTGTGTTGTGTATATATATATATATATATATATATTTATATGTACACATTTAGTTTTAATTTTCTATGTATTTATTTATATTTTTCTAATATCTTTTAACAAACCATATCACGTAACATAATAAATATATAAATCAATAACATGTTTCGAAAAAAAACAAAAAAACATAGCAGCAAGTGTTTCTTTTAAGTAATTTTATTAATTTATTTCATTATTAAATATGAATAAATATATAATGACATGTGACTTAAAATTAGATGGAAAACATTAAATTTAACGGATGCAAATCGGTAATTTTTACCAAGTTTAGGAAGTAAATTGACTTAAATGCAAGTTCGGGGTGCAAACTGACAATTATGGCTAAGTTTAGGGTGCAAATTGGCTTTTTTTCCATAGCAATCTGTATGCTCTAGACATTCTTTTAAACCTTGTAATCAGTTCAATTATTACATTTGACCTGACACCATACAGATACCATGATCAAGGAACATACAAAGAAAACCACCATTAACTATGCATCGGCCTTTTATAAATACCACCTCTCTTACCCATAAGAGCCGATCATGTTTTTCAACTTGCACCTAAATAAAGAAGAGTTGATCCACCTTATTCCTGCTCTTTATGAGCTGTATCTGGGCTTCAATTTGCCAGAGGGTCAAGTGAGGCAGAGTTGATGGAGATCAGATGTAATGATGTAGACTTGTTGGCCTTTTTGAAATGCTTGAAAGGACAAAGAGAGAATAATTAGAAGAGGCAGCAATTATTTAGATTTGCTAATCTTCTAGTTTCTACATAATTTTCATATGTCTTCTGGATGTTTCATTTAAGATGCATGTTTATAGTTTTCTAAGCCATTTCTTTTGGATCTTTAATGATTTGACTATTAAAATTTCCTAGAAGCTGTTTATATGGGTATCAAGTTTGTTTCTGGTTCATTCGAGAGCTCTAGATAAGGTCCACTACTTATTGCTGGACATGGTGAATGAGATTGTTGAGTAATTTGTGAAATTTCAAGAACCCTGGTACGATTATAAGAGCTACGATGTATTGCTAGATATGGTTAATAAGATTGTTGAGTAATTTCAGAGATTAAAAGAACCGTGGTGCGAAGTGTGATTATATGAACCCTTCTGGTGTAATTCCAGACACTATATACCCTTCTCTTCAATCCCCGTCTCATTAACCTGAACTCATTTCCCAAAGAACCTTTGTCACCCTTTTAAGACCATTAAAACAAAATAACCCCACGGTTGTCCTCATCCAGTGTAGGGTTCTTTAATTTATTACTTTTCTGCTTCTTTTTGTTGTAAAATTTTCTGTCAGTCGCATGAACTAGATTGGATCTGATTATGAAGCGGTGTAGTAATCATTTGGCATGTTTGTTTTTACATTGCTTCAATGTATTAATCCTAAATTATTTAATTGCTCATTGTGATGATGGAAAGCCAAGTAATTATTGAGTAAATTCAGGAATAAAGTAAATATTTTATGCAAAAATGAAATATTTGAGCCTCTGGGGTGTAATGTATCAATTATAGGAGGCTAATGGCTTTTCACAAGTCATTTCAATGCTTTACCTATCTCCCGTGTGTCATATGTCTTGTTATCTTTTGTAGGTTCAGAGTGATCACTACGAGGTTGTTGCCGATTTAGTGCAGACAAGTTTTCTCTTTTCCATTCCTATGGATGGGCCCATGTCTTTTTCCACTCCTCATGTATCTATAAAATGGGTGCTTCGGTTTGAATTTTTTACCACTCCAAAGAATGTTGACTGGACCAGGTAAGAAAAATGTAGCATCATTTATAAGCTTCTTCATAACCAAACTTTAATGTGCTAGAGGTTTATTTATCACAAGAAGTTCTGGTTTGGAGTTTAGCCTGATACATAATTTCTCTATTACTCGGGGGTATACACCTATAAAAAGTTTGTGTGTCGATCACAGATTTCTAATGATCCTAGTTCAGCTGTTCCTGATATCCTTTATTTTCTGACGATGGTGATCTTTTAATATCCAGGTATGATCATCCTCTTCTTGTAGAGGGAAGAGACAAATGTGAGTGGATTCTTCCAATCGTTGTCCATGCACCTCCAGGTGTGGGACCTAATGGTCAGTCGCGAAATGAGAAGTCTCTCCTCGGAACTGTTGGTGCATAATTCGGAGGTTGACAAATATCTGTAAGTTAAATAAGTGTAAATAGTGGGTTTTTTTTTTTTCAAATATATATGATCCGGATCCAGCTTTGTTATAATATCCCATCGCCCTTCCTCTATGCAGGTTGACATAATGAGTTGCCCAAACACCAAGCCTCAATTTCAAATTGTGGATCAGCCCCTAGTAGCAATCTGGGCTTTGTGGCTACACAGTTATCCTGTTCATCTGGAAAAAAAATTCCAGCTGACTGCTGAAAGGAAGCTTGAAGGACGAGGATGTGGACTGGTAGATGCTACTCTAGGTTTATACAGCAAATGTGTAAGCTTTACTGACCGATATTTGTTAATTTAATTTCCCGTAATTTTGTGGTGGTCAAACGGGTTGTACATTCTGTGAAGATAGGTTATTTATCGAAACAAAGAGAAAGGAAAATATTCTACAAAACAGCCTCGATACAGTATTGGGCAATTCTGTAACATTGTAGCCGGGTATTCAAATTATCATATGCAGTCAGGATACATGGTTTCCTCTTCCAATGTTTGACATAATGGTTTCCTATTCAAATTCCAGTTGTTAACATAACGGTTTCTAACTCTTGGTATCTTTTTGATTGAACTCTGAAAACTCATTTCCCGGCATAAATATACGATGGAGTGGACCTACAGCATGAAATCTGAGAGGTCTGAGGACTGAGGGTTTTCAGATGAAATTGGAGTCATGGAATAAGAGAGAATGAGAGATCATTTTGCCAGGTTGCAAGAATACGGTTTCTATGGGACGTGCTCACCCCTTCAATTAAACTTGAGTGACGGAACACGCACGAGATGCAAGAGAGGGTTCAAATGCAAGAGGGGGTTCAAGCCCCGGCGGGCAAGGTTCGGATGGAATACATGCATATATAGTTTACATTTGCAACCATACCCGACACAGTAGTGTTATTGCTACACAAAGTGCGTCCCCAAATTTTTCTAAGTTTTTTAACCGTTATCATTTAACTTCGCAATTAACTAAAGATAATTTGAAGATAAATTTGTTGGAGCATTCACTATATACACATTCCCCATTCTCTCTTTAAGATACTAGACTCGTGACCGTGCGATGCACGTGTTATTTATAAATCGTATCCGTCTATCACATCGGTTATTTGTTAATTGAAGAACGCCAGTCATTTGTAATGTTTTTTGTTAAAGGATAATCTTTTTATATAGTAATGTTTGATACGAAAGGTATTTTAGGCTTTATAATAATAGAGATTAATGTTTTTTTTTGTCTTCCAGTTTTAACTCTCCTTGATATATTTTAATTTGGTAAATCACTTTTTACATGGGCAACATAATTATAGTAGGAGAAGCTTTAAATACACACCCATAAACTCTTGATACACACCCCAATTATTCAATAACATTTTGCATGTATGTTGAATGATCAAAATATGTGCATGTAATAATTTAGAAAATTAAAAACAAATTAAATTATCAAAACTAAGAATTTATTTTTTAGAAACAATTAAAATAAGAAAATTTACAGGGAAATTTAAATTACTATATATTTTGATGGAAAATTAAGCGGGAGATTCAAACAATCAATTCATTCCTTAATTTTCACCGAAAAAGATCATTTTGATGCAGGATGAAATATTTGTGTATTATTGAATGATATGGGGGCCTATATATAGGCATTACAAAAACCACAATCCCGTAGGATTCGGAGTCCTAATCTATTACGGAGATGTTAATCTATCTCCTAACAGGAAACCTATTAGGCTAAGACACACACAAGGGTAGAATAGTAATTCTCCCAGAACACTCCCCCTTGTGTTGCATGGCGCACAACGTTGCCTCGGTAAAAACCTTGTCAAGCAAAACAAAAACCTCTTAGGTAAAACAAAAAGCTTGATCGAAGGGAAAAAGAGCACAACACACCAACTACTTAAAGATCTTAACATGTGATGTAGACTCCCCCTGAAGTCTACCAAACTCTAAAGTTCCAATAAACGACGCATGCCAATGCTCTTCACATGTTTCACAAAATTAGATTTAGGCAAAGACTTGGTGAACAAATCCGCAACATTGGATTCTGAACTCACTTGATTTATCTGAACATTCAAGAACTTCTGTTGTTGAACGTTGTAGAAGAACTTGGGCGAAATATGCTTGGTGTTGTCTCCCTTGATGAAACCTAACTTTGTCTGCTCTATGCAAGCTGCATTATCTTCATAAATGCACGTAGGTTGATCAGTTGTAGAGACTATCCACAATAATCACGAATATGACGAACAAGTGATCGTAGCCAAACACATTCTTTAACTGCTTCATGGAGAGCGATGATCTCCGCGTGATTCGAAGAAGTAGCAACAAGAGTTTGCTTCGTGGATCTCCAAGATATCGCTGTATTCCCAATGGTAAACACATAACCGGTTTGAGAACGAGCCTTATGAGGGTCAGAGAGGTACCATGCGTCGGCATAACCAACTAACAAGTTGTTTGGAGTCTTTGCATCGGGGGAAGGAGCTGCACGGGACCGGTTGCTGCTCTCGGCACCGTGCAGGGTCTCCATGCCATGGTGGCCGGCGGCATTGTTGCGGCATACGGCGGCAAGGTCGGGGTCAACGACGGCGGTGGTGTGGGGAGATACCGTGGCGGTGTTCTCTCTGTAATAGGGGTAGAATAATCTCATGTCAAGGGAACATTTCAAGTACCAAAACAAATGCTTGATTCCATTCCAATGACGTAGTGTAGGCGCATAGCTAAATCTAGCTAATAAGTTCACTACGAAAGATATGTCCGGTCTAGTGCATTGAGTAAGATACAATAGTGCCCCAATTTCACTAAGGTATGGAACTTCAGGACCAAAAACTTTTTCATCATCCTCTTTAGGACGGAATGGATCATTCTTGATATCTAGACTTCAGACGACCATGGGAGTAGACAATGGACTGCATAGATCCATATTGAAACGTCGAAGCATCTTTTGGGTGTAATTCGACTGATGGACAAAGATGTTGTCGGCCCCATGCACAAGCTCAAGGCCGAGACAAAATTTCGTCCTCCCTAGGTCTTTCATCTCAAATTCCGACTTCAAATAAGACACGGTCTCTTCATTCTCATCAAGAGTACCAATTATTTTCATGTCATCAACGTAGACCGCAACGATGATGAATCCGGAATATGTCTTTCGTATGAACACGCATGGGCATAGTTCATCATTCCTATATCCTCTTCTCACCAAGTATCGATGCAACTGATTGTACCACATTTTTCCGGATTGCTTCAACCCGGACAACGAATGACGTAATCTAATTGTGTGAGCACTCCGTGGTCTGGAGGCACTTGATGGAGGTAAAGGTAGTCCCTCTAGAGCTTTCATGTATATCTCTGCGTCAAGATCCCCATAGAGATAAGCTGTGACCACATCCATAAGTTGCATATTTAGTCTTTCAGACACTACCAGACTAATAAGGTAGCGGAAGGTAATGATGTACATAACATGAGAAGAAGTCTCTTCATAGTCAATGCCAGGTCGTTGTGAGAATCCTTGCGCCACGAGTCTTGCCTTATAACGTACGATCTCGTTCATCTCATTACGCTTATGAACGAAGACCCATTTATGTCCAACTGGTTTGACATCTCTTGGAGTCAATTCAACCTTTCCGAAGACTTCTCTCTTCGGTAATAAGTTAAGTTCTGCTTGGATTGCTTCCTTCCACTTCGGCCAATCTGCTTTGCGTTCGCATTCAGCTACAGAGCGAGGTTCAACATCGTCTTCAAATATGATTTCATGTGCAACGGAATAAGCGAAAACGTCATCAATGCGTGTAGTGGCTCGGTTTCGGACCGACTGCTCACTTGTGTAGTTCACTGAGATTTCGTTGTTCTCTGGCATCAAACAAGGTTCCATAGCGTCCCACGGTAACACTTGAGTTGATTCATGGACATAGATGTAATCAGAGACAACTTCATACGATGGTGATTCATCGTTGATGACGCGCTGTGCCTTAGTCATTCGCTTCTTTCTAGGTTTTGAATCCCTAGAGTTTATCGGTCTCTCCCTTTTCCTTTGAGGAGCCGAGGCTGAAGCTGCTCCATACCGGGCCATCTCGGCATCGTCGCCACAAGGGGCGCCGGTAACACCACGACGTACGGTGGTGCCGCCGCCGGCCTCCGTCCCACTGTCAGGGACATCCAACAGTGCCGGTTCATTTGCAGCGGGTATGTTCGATCTCGTCACTTTAGAAATATATATAAAGCCGTCAGACATCGAATCCGCGACTTTCTGGAGGTCGATAATGCGTTGCACTTCTAACTCGCTTTGAGCAGTGCGAGGATCATAATGAGACATAGTGGGGACACACCACGTCAATTCCTAACGTTCATTTGGAATGATAACATTCCCATCTCCCCCTAACGACGGGAAGCATATCTCATCAAAGTGACAATTTGCAAATCTTGCAGTAAAGAGATCTCCGATGGTTAGTTCTAAGTAGCGGACAATCATTGGGGAATTATAGCCAACATATATACCTAATCGTCTTTGAGGACCATCTTAGTACATAGTGGAGACGTAATAGGCACATAAACGGCGCAACCAAAAATGCATGTGTGAAATATTGCGTTCGTAACCAGTTACCATATGGTACGCACTAAACGCTTGGTTAGCCACGAGTCTGAAACGAAGAAGTGTCGCTGCATCCAACACTGCATATCCCCATGCAGAGACCGGCAGGTTAGTACCCATAACCATTGCCCGAGCAACAAGCTGAATACGCTTGATGGTAGCCTCTGCTAGACCGTTATGTGAATGAACATGAGAAACGAGATGTTCAACTTCGATCCTAATAGACATGCAGTAATCATCAAAAGTTTTGGAGGTGAATTCTCCAGCATTATCCAAACGAACGAATTTAATAGGATAGTCGGGGTGGTGAGCCCGAAGTTTGATGATCTCAACTAATAACTTAGAAAATGCAGCATTCCTTGTGGATAGCAAAGCGGCGTGTGACCAACGCGTCGATGCATAAACCAATACCATAAAATATCTAAAAGGTCTGTATTCTGGTTGAATAGGTCCACAAATATCACCTTGGATACGTTGTAAGAATGAAATGTTCTCGGTCGAAGCCTTAGCAAAAAAATGACTTCCTTGAAATTTAGCAAAAGAACAAGCTTTGTAAAATGAGCGATGAACATCAGAAATTACCATGGATGTATTAGAAATCACGGGAGGCATCATAAGCTCCTGTAAAGGAGGGGATACCACCAACAATGGCATGAAAGCCATGGAGCTGCTGAGGAGGCAAGCTCGGCCACACCGTGTGGTGCACGGGTAGGCACGGCCTCACTATGTGGAGTACGGGTGAGGTGATCCTCCAATCACTTTCGAGACTTCAAAAATGGATGACCAAGTGAATTCTTAAGAATTCTAATCATCATATCACGTCCAGGGTGCCCGAGACGGGCATGCCAAAGCATATAAGAGTTCGAATCACAAAAGTTGCGTTCAACCGCATATGATTCAAAGATTCGAATGGAAGTAAGATACAAACTATTCCCGAGACTCTTCATCTTCTCTTAGATGCGCCGCTGACATGCTTTCTCATAGGTAACACAAAGATATTTCTCAACATTCTCAACCTAAGTATCGATGTGAAAACCATTGGCACGTATGTCCTTAAAACTTAGCAAGGTGCGGGGAGACTTCGGCGCATAAAGAGCGTCAACAGCGTTGAAAGTTGTACCATTAGGAGACTTGAAAGAAGCGGTGCCTCTTCCTTGAATGATGGATTTCGAGCCAATCATTGTAGTCATCGAAGAAGTTGAAAACACTAGATCCGTGAACAACTGCCTGTGCCGTAGGACAATGTGGGTGGTTCTGTAATCAGCCACACATTCGATTTCGCCGCGGGACATCTACAAAATGAAGATTAAGAGAGTCAGCGACACGGGAACAATTCTATACAATACGCCGTAGGATATTGTAAGAAAGGGAATCGGAACAAAGTGCGATCCCATCGAATGTATCACATGGCAATAGTACTACATTCTTCAACTAAAGAGTTGGAAATCATGGTATTGAAACAGTGAAATACCAAACAGTAAACTAGGGTGGTAGAAACCATCCAAAAATGGTGTAGAAACACACACAAAGAGTGCCGGTGAGTGCATATAACGGACTTGGAGAAAACCGGAAAAACGATCGGAAAACAATGTCAAAAGAACTAAACACCGGATGAAATTTGGACTAGGAAAACATGGCAGCAAAGACTACTTGAAATATACCGGAAAAATGATGAGAAAAGACGAAAAAATCGTCGGAAAAACTCGCCGGAAACCGGCGGCACCGATTGTAAAAAAACCGGCCGGCGGCGGCCGGAGCTGGCCGGTATGGAGGCCGAAGCTTCAGGTCCGACAGGGCAGGAACCGGATGGCGGTGCCAGAAACGCCAGAAAATGGCCGGAAGGCGGCGAATACGCTAGAACAGTAACCGGGTACGACCAAGGGCAAAACGACGTCGTTTTTGACGTTTCGATGTCCGTTTTCCAAATTTAAAGTTCCAAATTCACAATGTAGTGCTATTGGGGTCCCATGTAACCCAAAAGTATTCAATTTAAAAACCACGTGAGTTGCACACGTTGATCATCATGCTAAGTGTAAGGTAAATAAAATTCTCAAAGATATCGTCTTGTAAGCAAGAAAATGAGAAATTTTATTGAATGCCAATCTTTAATACATCACACATGAACTTCTAATTCCAAAATCAAAGACTATTACAAAGTCAATGAAAATAATAATGGCGGTCGGCCATAACAATACTTGAAATCATAAAGCTAAAGAAGCTAAAACGACTAATCATAGTCGGGAGTATCCATGGTAGCGGCAGGTGGCCTAGCCTTAGAAGCAAGGGGCTCGGGCTTCATGGAGATGTGGTGAGTCTCGATCTCAGGGTCCTCATCCATATGATTTGATTCGGGTTGTAGAAACTTCTTGTAGGAGGAGTATGCCTTGATCATCTCTTTGCTAGCGCAACAATCGCGATTAAAGTGCTTGAAGGATCAACATTTGAAACACGGAGACTTGCCATTACCGGAAGTGGAGGAATGAGGAGGCACACGGCCTCCTTGGGGTCAAATTCTTTTGATGTAATCTATCGTATCTAATTGATAGAGATTTCTCATAGATATATCGCAATACCTTTTTTTAGGACAAGGACGGCCTCCCCCGGAGGGTGCGGCACCGCCACCATCATGGGTCCAAGAGAGACCGGCCTTGTTGCCTCCCACCACGAGAGTTGTTGTTTTAGTGGTGGTATGGAGCAATCCTTGATTGATTTTTTTGCTTAGGAGCTTTCCCGTAGTTAGACTGTGGCGTAGAAATATTTTTAGTGCCAACAGGTCTATTGTTGTTGTTGAGGAGGATCTCAGAATGTCTCTCCTTCTTAGCCAAGAGCGCCATTAAGTCGGCGAAAGACCGGATCTTCCCTTCCTCTACATGAGTGCGGTACGTATGAGCTTGAACCTCATAGTTGATTGGAAACGTGTCTAATGTCTTATTGAGAAGATCTAGGTCGGTCTTGATGACACCAATGGTGCCAAGATCGGATTGCAGGCATAGCATATCCTGATTAAAGTCATCCACTCTCTTATAATCCAATAGACGGATGTTAACCCATCTAACGGTCAATTCGGGGAGAAGCTTATCATGAACGTTGTTGTACCGCAAACGTAGTTTGTCCTATAATTCTTTAGGATCTTTTACGTTCAAGAATTGCCTCTTGAGAGTTGCATGGATGTGACGTCTCATGAAGATGAGAGTTTGAGTCTTAGCCATGGGTGGGAAATCAGCAGGAGGGTCGGCAAACAATCCTTCGATCCCTCGGCTCTCGAAAGCGAGCTCCATGTCAGAAACCCAACGGTGGTATTCCTTTCCTTCTAGATCAAGAAGGCCAAATTCCGGTCGAGATGGCGATGACATCTACAAAAACGAATACGAAATCGATTAGATTCAAGTATAATTGGAATTAGAAGGGGTGACGTATATGGTCACAAGAAAAATCGATGCAAACGGCGATACTCACGATCGCACCCAAAACAGCGGTGCACGCAGGCGACCACACGAAAATCGATTAACTTCCCTTTCAAAACAATCGTGACTCCCCCAGGACCGTCACACAAAAAACATCTATAGTCTCATCAGCGTTGTAAGAAAGGCCGGAATAAAGGCAAGAAGAAGGCTAATAGCGCCAAAATAATATATGTATACGTTCAAAAGCGGGAACGTTTATGAAAAATTTACCTTTGAAGGTTTGTAGTAGATGGGAGTAGCTTCTCTTGAGCTTGTTTGTGAAGTTTGCGTTTCTTGCGTGAATATGCGGGAGGAGCAATTTTTAATGCTTTGATGCGGGGCAAATAGATGTTTTAGCGGAGCAAATGCGGAGGAGACCCTGCGGGGCTGCGTGCAGAGGTTGCGGGGCTGGATGCGGGGGCTGCATGCGGTTTGCAGGGTTGACAGAGGAGGTTGCGGGGGGCAGCGTGCAGGGCTGCATGCAGGGCTTGCGGGCATTGCAGCGGCGGTGAGCAGGAGCAGCGAGCAGGGGCTGCGCCGACGAGGAGTGCCGACGGGAAGATGCCGGAGGCCGGAGACGAAGGCGGCCGGTAGTGGAGAAGAAAAAAAAAATTCTAGGGCTCTAAAAGTTCAGGGTTTTAGGGCAAAGTGCGTGATAACGTAATGCATGATGAAATATTTGTGTATTATTGAATGATATGGGGGGCCTATATATAAGCATTACAAAAACCACAATCCCGTAGGATTCAGAGTCCTAATCTATTACGAAGATGTTAATCTATCTCCTAATAGGAAACCTATTAGGCTAAGACACATACAATGGTAGAATAGTAATTCTCCCGGAACAAGGTAATTCATGAAAAAAAATTATAATTTTTTATTCTTCATGAAATTTCATCTTCTTAGATTCTTAACAAAGAAATGTTCATTTTCTTCAAACAATCAATTCACCAATTTCTCTTATATATATATATTCTTCATTTTGTTTATCATTTTTATAGTTAAAGAATTTGAAAAAAAAAAAACAATTGCAATCTATAATGATTCGTAAGAACAAACAAGAATCGATATGAACATTTATAAGATGTTAATATATATATACGGTCTCTATCCAGAGTAAAGCTTCACTCTGAAATTACAGAGTGAAGTTCCAATTTTGGCACACTTTTCGGTCAATTTTTTTCACCATAAGCAATTCAATATTTAGATATGTTATTCAAGATAATCTCTACAAAGTTTCATCCAATTTGACAATGGTTTGAGCTTTCAAAATTGAGATTTACACGAACGGTTCACGTTGAACAATTTTAATTCATTCATTGATTTAATCTAATTTCAATACATTAACGATGTCCGAATTAGATGAAATTTTGTAGAGATTATCTTGAATAGCATACCTAAATATTGAATTGATTATGGTGAAAACATTTGACCGAAAAGTGTGTCAAAATTAGAACTTCACTCTGTAATTTCAAAGTGAAGCTTCACTCTGGATAGGGACTGTATATATATATATATGTATATATATTTATATACTAATCATGATAAAAAGTAGAATTTTATATTCAAATAATGACATATTTTGTGATTTTTTAATTCAAGAGTATTTTAGGTTTTTTATGTGGTGTATTTAGTAAAAATATTGAAATGATAATTGAAATAGGTGGTGTATTAAATATGTATGTGTATTAAGAGATTTGAGGTGTATTTAAAATCTCTCTTATAGCAGTAGAGATAAGCAATATCCGGTGAAGAAAAAAAAAAGATGGATCACTTCATTGAGATTTTTCTCAAAATATTTCATCTTTCCTAGATGCCTTTCACCTCATTGACACATTCCTCGAGCTCGAATGTTTTCTCCATTTTCTCGTGTAAATTCACTTAGTCGCGATCTCCCTCTAAGGGTTTCATCTAGTTAAATTTCTTACTAGTTGAGAACTTGAGATCTTCCCTGACTACATCTCCTATCCTATAGGTTTTTTCTAGAGGCGGAATTAAGAGGAAACGTGTCCCCAGCGGATTTTATTGCACCAGCTTACTTTTTTTTCTCTGATGGGTAAAAACTAATGTTTTAAAAAACTCGCCTTAAGGTTCGTCTGAAGCTTAAAAAGCTTAAAGCTACTTATATAACGCATTTGTTTTCGGTCTGGACACCGAGGCTCGCCTTTTACGCTTTATGTTACGTTTTTTTTACGTCTTTTACGCATTTTACTACGCCTTAGAAAATAATATTTTTAAGTATCTTTTTATATTTATTTATATAATGTGTTTAATTTGAGGAAAACTATCTAAAACGTTTGGATTATCAATTTCATTATATCTAAATGCAATAAATTGGTAAGTTCTTATGTATATTTGTTCTTTTTGTATGTGTATAATTATATATTTACACATTTAACTATTAATTTTTTTTATAACATAAGGCTTAAGGCTCAAGGCTCTCAAGAAAACGCCTTGGGTACGTCTTTGCTTTTTAAAACATTGGTAAAAACCCAGCTTCCACTTGGTAAACCTTGTGAGGAGTTTTATTATTCCTTCCATACATGATTTCGCATATGCTTATCCTTTCAGCACATGCTGTTATGTTGTGTTTGGATAGAGGAAAATAAGGAGTAATTTAATTAAATTCCAGAAATTTAATATTTCTCATTCTGTTTGGGGTGAAATTTCAAGAAAAGTACAAATTCTATTGGAAAAGATAAAGGGAATTTGAAGCCTGTTTTCCCTGTTTATTTTCCATGAAAAAAGGTGTCATTCTTCAATTCCCAATCTTCTACATACAATTCTAACCATTTTTAAATTCTAGGGAATAGTATCCAAACAAAAGAATTCTCAATTCTTAGAATTTATATTACTGAAAAATAGAATTCCCATGAAAATGAAATTTCCATGAAAGTAAGATTACTCCTTCCAAACACAGCATTTACCCATTCGGCTACCTTATCCTTGTTAGGAGTTTGTGATTATAAGAATACCCAAATCTATTGGACACTAAACCAAAAAGAACTAATGCTGTGTTTGGATGAAGGATTCTTATTTTGATGGGAATTTAATTTTGATGGGATTTCTATTTCCAATAATTTGAAATTCTAAGAATTAAGAATTCTCTTGTTTGGATAATATGCTGTAGAATTTTAAAAATGATAAAAATTACATATTTTCCTGTTTGGATTGAGAATGAAACATCATTTCATGATACCTTAGCCAACACAATGTAGGCAGAGTATCAAGCTAGACACAAGAGAATATGTAAACTTCTTATCTGGAGAATATGTCCAAATTGTTTGTTGTACACATGGAAAGAAATGCTAGATTATTTTATAAATGGTGAGCAGAACTGATACTGACTTAAGCTACAGGGTAACAGATACAAAAGAAAATAAAATATAGACCAAAAATAGATCAACATACTTGTATCCCTTTGGTGTGGGTGGCCAATTCTCAAAGTTTCTAATCTGGGATGGATAAACTTTGAGAACCAGAGCGTCGGACCAGTCGAGTGTCTGCTCTTCAGTAGCCACAAAGGCTTGCCCATAGCCTTCACGTGTGCCTTTTGCTCTTGATATGGACAACTTGTTCTTCTCTTCTAAAGGAAGTTCAAAGAACTTTGCAGAACCATCCTTCATACCCTGCAACACTTCTCCTGCAACTCCATGATTTACAAGCTGCGCGCATGAAGTTCCAATTAATGTTAGGTTTTTTTCCCCATTTTGAAGGTCTTATTCCACTTGTTCGTATGTGTATGAGTTCCTTGAAATAGTAATTGCATACATCTATATATATGTAGATGAATATGATAAACTAATTAACATCCTCATTCCTCATATAATATTGATCAGTAACACTCGTGTAAACAGCCTAGCTGGACTAATTATAATAATCTTAAATAGTAACAGATAGCAGATATTACCTGGAGGAATCCTGAAAATACAAGATAGAACAATAACGAGTAATAGCAGCGGAATATGTAGAAGAATTTTACTTTTCTATTGAATAAACGATATTACAATGATTACACCTTAATCAATAATAATGTTATTCTCAAAAGTAAAAATACGTCTTACTTGATAGTCACAATCAAGCATGAAACAACCTCACTAAGATCGTTGCTTCAAGTGTCGATACAACCTCACTAAGATCGTTGTAGTCACAGGGATGATCAACCTCACTAAGAACGTTGATGTTGCCACTAAGGTCTTCAATGGAGTCACAAAGATCTCCTAGCACTAAGCTTCCCTTTTTGTGAATTTTCTTCTCTTTGGTTTCACCTTCTTTCTCCTCTTTTTTTTTCTTGTTCGTGTATCTCCTAGAGGCCACCCAACCTACTGCCTATATACACCTTTCATTTAGAATCCTTTTCTATAACAATTCCCAAACACCATTTAACTAAATATATATTCCCAAATATATATCAATCTACCCATAATCAAATCGGTGGAGACTTCTTTGGTAGGAAAAACAAACCATAATCTTTTCCTAGTCCAATTAGGAAACAACTGCAATTCTCCTTTTGCATATCAAATCTTCATGACTTGTCCTCCACACCTTTGGATCTTCATCAACTATATGGAGGCCAATATATGTACCTTCAATCTCTCCCTTTGGCCTTCCATGCAACTTTCACCATCAAGTACCTACAAGACCACCATGAACAATGTAAGTACAATTTTCTTTTCGATAAACAAACTTCAAACATAAACACTAATGTCGTAGGGACTTGATTCTCCCCCTAAGTTGATGAAGCCAAAGGAGGAGAAAGTAATCTGAACATCATCCTCTTCTATCTCATGACGAGTGCTCCTTGCTCCACTCATGATAAAGGACTGCACACTTAACACACTATAAGGAGAACAAAAGAGATAGCAATATAAGCTTCATGTTGTATTTCCTTGATTAAAAGATATACACGCAATAGAGTCCAAAAGGGGTAGGAAATGTAACGCATAAGGGAAGAAAACATGAAGATCTCAAGCTGTAAGGAACTGTGCAATGAATGAATATATATATATATATATATATATATATATATATATATTACCGAGAGGAAATAAGGTGCACCATATGGTTATCTCGAAATAAACATGACATATGGGATGATATCCTTCCATATAGATAAGCATGCATATGATGAATATGATGAGAATATTTCCCGGAGAATCCTTCTAACAAATAGCACTGCATGCAAAACTCATATAAACTACTGCACGGCTACAAATAATCTAGAGAAAATATATAATGATAATCATAATCACCACAAACTCATGCATGCAGCCAATTAATACTCACGCAAAAAGTATGGCACACAATACATGATTTTTCAAATAGACATGTGTATGCAAAACAAGGATAAGCTAGAACCCAACACCTATTACTACACTCGAATAGATCAAGAATTTTTGCACATGAAGAATTTGAAACTACACAGTACCAATAAACAGACCACTCTAAGGATAGAAACCATTTTAGGACCTTACATGCACTTAGCTCTCAACACTACTTGTAGGGGCAGGACAGAGCCCACAATGACACAGTAACACAAACATGTCCAAGCATATCATACAACCATAGTAAGAGTTAATACAATGACCTGAACATTCTTGTTGAGCAAGACAATACACTTTATCAACCACACAAACAAACATCCTCGAGTAATATGCATGATCATTAGCCAATAGTAAGTGTGATGTGCATTTGAATATACTTCATAATGGGAATGAAATAGAGGAGTGATTAAATGTGCAAGCCAACTTAAACGACACTCCCCCCTATCTCTCCAGAAAATCACCTTGTAACACAATAATTTGTATTATATATATATATATTTTTGATAATGATAATATATGCTCAGTACATTGCTGAGACAATTTTGCAACCACCGTGGAGACCAAGCCAGCCCATTCCAACAGGTATCAAGTAGTTAGTCAATCCCTGGAGAGGAGAGCTAGCCTGGCCTAAGAGTATCATATCCTCCGGGGAGACCAAACCAGTCCATTCCTCTAGGAGTCGAGTAGTTAGTCAACTCCTGGAGATGTAGAACTAGCCTGGCCTAAGACTGCATGCACAAATTCCTTACAATTGTTTTTTCATGCAGTCATAATCTATAACATGTATTCAACTACACCGCTCCTGATTAGGTGACTCAACTCAGATTTGTCCACTACTATGAAGTATGTGTACATGAGAATCAAACATAAAGGCTAATGATCATGAATAATATCCGAGAACACTGGATGGGTGATCCAAAGCAACAATGCCAAAAGCACTAAAGAAATAACAGGTAAAGTGCAGTAACTCATCTATAGTAAGATAAGATCGAGGACAAAGGAAGGTTACCTTGACATATGTACCCACCCAATCTGTTATTTGTCAATATTGAGAGCAAATGCCAATGGCATTACGTAAGGTCAGAAAGTGTTCTGTATCCAGTGGTTTGGTAAACAAGTCTGCCCATTGATAATTTGTAGAAACAAATTTTAATGATAGAATATTATTATCAACAAGTTCACAAATTAAACGATAACATATATCAATATGATTAGTCTAGTATGTTGAACAAGATTCTTGGAAATACTAATAGCACTTGTATTATCACAGAATACAACAAGCTTTCCTTGCGGAATACCATAATTTTTAAGCATATTTTTCAACCAAAGCATTTGTGTACAACAACTACATGGATCAACATATTCAGCTTCTGTTATAGACAATGAGTGCAAATTTGTTTCTAACTATGTCATGCAACTAAATTCTTACCAACGAAGAAACAACCACCACTAGTACTTTTCCGATCTTGCAGATTAACTCTCCAATCGGCATCAGAATAACCTGCAATTTTCAGCGTTAGTTCATTTAACTTTCTCTTTAATAAAACTTACTAGAGCTTTGTTAATTTCCATATTTTCAGTGTCGGAGCTTTCTGCGTTTTTTCCTTTGTGTGACGCAATTTCGATTGTCCTTCCTCTGGTCCGAACGCCTTCTCCAATGACATCTCTAGTTGAATGATCTTTTTGAACCTGTTTAAAAACTGTACGAAATTTTATTGCAGGTTGTAAACTTTTATCAACTTCTCTTGATTCACCTTGTGACTGCACATTTGTATTATTAGTTCTTGGCAACCCATCATCAGATAATTCAGACAAATCCACATAATGATCAGCAATTACATTTATAGAGTCAATTGCAATTCTAGTTTCTTTATCATCAGATTCATAATCTATATCAATACAACATAGATTACAATAAGCTTCTATGTAACTTTGGTCTTCTTTTTTCCTCTAAACTTTCTTACCTGGATATCTCTGAGTCTTTTTCACATCCTGCTTAGTTTCTTTATAAGATTTAGATAAACCGACAAAGTGAGAAATATCAAGTAAAAACTGACCATGTTGTTTCAACTTACTTTGAATATCTTTAACATCTTTCTCATATCTGTCATTCAAGTTGATCACTTTTGAATTGAAGGAAGTCTGAATATTCTCAGTTTTTTCATGTTCTCCAACATATGTTTCACTTGCCTTTGAACCTATTTGTTCACGAACAAAGTTAGAAGAGAAATTATAATTTCTATTTGAGTTAGACTTACCAGTATATCCAAGTCCAGTTCTATCATTGTAGCTCTTTCCTGAACTTAAAATATCAGATAACGATTTCGAACTACTTTGAAATTTTCCAACCTTGTTATCTGTTCCATCAAGCAAAACCTGCAACTTGCCAAGTTTAGAGTTTAATAAATCAATTAGATTGTCTTTTTCGATTACCTCATCCTAGAGCATTTGAATCTTTGCTAGAAGCCGTTTTCTTTCAAGCACATGATCACTATTGTCACTTTTCTTTCTCATGTTCAGTTTCTCCACTTCCCATTCCAATTTTTCACCTTCCAGCTTCTCCACTTGTTGCTTTAATAGAACATTCTTTTCTGAAATTTTCTCAGCAGCCTTGATAACTTTTGCTTGATATTCAAACATCTCATTATCCTCATAATTGTTTTCTCCATCTTCTTCTTGATCCTCTTCATCCTTAGTTTTTGAACCTGCATAATCTAAAGAGATAGAAGACACAAGAGCAAAAGTTTTGTCCCTTTTTGGGGAACTATCATCATCATCACTCCAAGAGGACTTGTAAGACTTATTACCTGAATCATTTTTTTATTTCCACAGTTAGTAGCAACGTGGCCAATGCCACCACAAGAATAATACTTCTTATTACTATTACTAATACTTACATACTCATACTTCTTTTGTAAGTAATTATCATTACGTTTATTAAAACACTTATTATTTCCATTAAAATTCCTCCTAGAATTTTGATTATTTTGTTCATTTGAATTTGACTTTCTTTTACTCAAAAATTTCTCAAATTCCAAAATCAACTGTTCATTATTTTTAGCCTCCTCAGAGCTTGATTTAGGATTTTTTATAACACTTAAAGCAATATTTTTAGAATTCTTACCTTTCGGTCTTTCATCCTCTTCAAGCTCCATCTCCCAAGCCTTCAGGTTTCCAATCAACAAGTCCACAGAATATGTGTTGAGATTATATTGTTCCTGAATCGTTGTCTTTTTCATCCTGTAAGACTTTGGAAGAGACCGTAATATTTTTCTTACAATATCAGATTCTTGTAAAGGTCTTCCAAGGCTTTCACATAAACTAGAGAGATCAGTAAAACGACTGTAAAAATCATCAATAGTTTCATCATCTATCATTTTTAAAGCATCGATTTCAGAATAATATTGTTGTAATCTTTGTTCTTTTACAGTATCATTACCTTCATTTAAAACACAAAGTTTATCCCAAACCTGTTTGGCGGTAACGCAATTCTGAACTCTTTTCCTTTCTTCCCTGCTCATTGACGCATATAGAGCATTAAGAGCCTTGTGATTTCCTTCACTAGCTTTGATTTCCTTGTCAGTCCACTCATCTTCATCTTTTAATTCACCAGTGGATGTCCCCTCAGTAGCTTTTGAATTAACATCTTTCATTGGAGGTTTCCATCCACGTTCAACGCTTCTCCATGCATGAAAATCAATACCATATATAAAGGATCTCATTTGAAGCTTCCATTGAGCGAAATCCATACTGTAGAGCATGGGTGGTTGATTCAACCCTTGATGTTCCATCTTTAATCCCACAGATCTCACTAAGTACGTCTAGTGACCTGCTCTGATACCAATTGAAAATACAAGATAGAACAATAACGAGTAATAGCAGCGGAATATGTAGAAGAATTTTACTTTTCTATTGAATAAACGATATTACAATGATTACACCTTAATCAATAATAATGTTATTCTCAAAAGTAAAAATACTTCTTATTTGATAGTCACAATCAAGCATGAAACAACCTCACTAAGATCGTTGCTTCAAGTGTCGATACAACCTCACTAAGATCGTTGTAGTCACACGGATGATCAACCTCACTAAGAACGTTGATGTTGCCACTAAGGTCTTCAATGGAGTCACAAAGATCTCCTAGCACTAAGCTTCCCTTTTTGTGAATTTTCTTCTCTTTGGTTTCATCTTCTTTCTCCTCTCTTTTTTTCTTGTTCGTGTATCTCCTAGAGGCCACCCAACCTACTGCCTATATACATCATATATATAGCAGCCACATGTATTCCCTAACCCTAGGAATTAAACCTAACTTCCCTTCCTAATACATCTCACATAGAAAAGGAAAAAATCCATATGAATATGGAATACACCTTTTATTTTGAATCCTTTTCTATAACAATTCCCAAACACCATTTAACTAAATATATATTCCCAAATATATATCAATCTACCCATAATCAAATCGGTGGAGACTTCTTTGGTAGGAAAAACAAACCATAATCTTTTCCTAGTCCAATTAGGAAACAACTTCAATTCTCCTTTTGCATATCAAATCTTCATGACTTGTCCTCCACACCTTTGGATCTTCATCAACTATATGGAGGCCAATATATGAACCTTCAAATCCCCATTCCTTGCAAGCCAGATCCAGTTTTTTAAGCTCCTCCTCGTGCCCACTTGAGAGCAGAGAAAAATCGATGATGGGGATATCATCAGAAGAAAAATCATGAGAATTTGCTGAAGTACTCTCTGGCTTGTCCTGTTCATCTATATTCTTTAAAAAGAACTTCTCAGAGATCTTTAATGGGTTACTCCTGGCCAGTCCTGTTCACCATTGATCAAGATTCCACAGATAGGAATATGAATATGGAACTGGAAGAGTTGTCGTAATCTAACCTCAAGTTCTTGACGATGCTAGCAGACCTATTGCTCGAAGAACCCTAATCCCCAAATTGCTGGAATAACTTCCTGTATTTATGTTGTTCTTATATAGGCATCACCGGTGAAAATTTTGGCGCGGGATACAGAACAATTGACGCCATGGAGAAAATTTTGGCGTTGTGGAAAAAAGAGTTCTCCGCCCTTGGGAATTCAACAATAACGTCTCTTTTTTGTGGAAAGTAAGTAGGGAAAACACCACTTAAATTTCCATGATATTTTCCCGTGGGATTTCCATTTTTCTAGGAAGTTCATGCCAAACATGATACTTTAAGATAAAGAACTTAGAATTCTGGAATTTAATTAAAATCTCCATTGTTTTCCTCCATCCAAACACAGCATAAGTGAAAAATGAAGAGGAAAAAAGAACTTTAACTAGGGTTTGGTAATAATTTTTTTGGTCAAACTCTAGATTCGTCACTGGTTTTTACTGATGAAATATCAAGACTAATTATTATAATGGATCAGAATGCTTCAAAATTCTTGTTATCTTTATTTGGGGATTGCATCTATTTGATTATTATATACAAATTACTTACTAGTTATACGATCCTCGAAGCCAAGTTCGGCCAAATCGTTACAACACGAGTTATTAGGTACCAATAGTGGCAGAAGCTCCACCAGAGGTAGGAGCATCAGACACCCAGGTTCCAAAAGAAGAACCAATAGTTGAGAGAACAATTGCCCCTCCCGTCATCACTCATACCCCTGACCAACGACTTACTGGTGCAGAAGGTCACTCATCTGAGGTATGTCCATCCGCTAGTACTAGTAGTGAGTTTGGTAGTGGACAATATGTGTTACCAAACATGTCTACTAGAGGTCAACCCCCCCAAAAGATATGAACATAGTTTACAAGACAAATCAAAATATCCAGTAACCAATTATATGTCCACTATGAGATTTTTAAAGTCATATGAATCTTTTGTGAATCAAATATCTACTATATCAGTACCTAACAAACTGCAGAATGCATTGGGAGATCCGAAATGAAGAAAAGCAATAGAAGAAGAGATGGAGGCATTGCAGAAAAATGATACTTGGGAACTTGTGCCTCCACCACATGACAAGAAGGCTGTAGGGTGTCTTTGGGTGTTCACTATGAAGCATAATGCGGATAGATCAATTAACAGGTATAAAGCACGCCTTGTTGCGAAGGGGTTTACTCAGACTCTTCACTCAGTCATACACTCATACTGGGTAGTTAAATAGGATAGGACTGTAATATCCACCAAGCTTGAACATAATGTATGAGGATGCAGGCCTCTTATGCTTGTTGGAATCATTCTTCTTCTTCTTCTTCTTCTTCTTCTTCTTCTTCTTCTGTCAATTGTGTACATTATAATTAGCAACAAAAAGTACACAGTAGAAAAATTAATATATAGTAAATGAACAGCTTTATTAGTAACAAAAAAACCTTGATTATATTCTCTATCTTCTCCCCTTGAAAATTTGAAAGGCTTCATATTTATGAAGTTTCATCATATTTTCCTCTTCCTTTCTGAGAATAGCAGCTTCATATTCCATCAGTTCCTTATTGAGCTATATTTCTTGACTACCACAAAATAATTTGATCTATTAGCTTTTTTTGGGTTACATACAAAATTTGTTAATTTCTCTTTCAATTATAACAATGAAAGTAATCGATAAAAGGAAAAAAAATGAAACAAATCATTCTTCAAAATTCAGCAGTCGCTTATAATCTTACTGAAAATAAACCTAGATTCTTAGGGTCAGTGATGATTGTAAAATTCCACACTTCAAAGCCAATAATAAACAAATGCATGATTAAACAAAAAGAAGACCTAATGAGCAGCCAACAACTAACTAAGCAACAAATACCCGGCTAATTCTCAATTATATCCTCAGAAGAACTGAATATATATTATGGCATCATATATTCAAGTGCTTACCCAGCGATTGTTCAACCACCACAACCTTCATCTTCGGTAAAAACCGTTGCAGCCCCAAGCTGCCAACAAAGAAACACACTTAAATTGATATCTTTCAGCAACACTGTATATACAAATTCAAAAAGTGAGTCCTCTCCCCCAGCAGAAAGCAGGAAAAATTACAGAATTTAAGAACATGGTAAAAAAACCCGCAACTTCATTCCCTGCAACTCATTCCTCCCTTACTGCGGTAAAGGAAAGCATATTCATCATGACTCATTCAGTGGTTAGTTTGTATTCCTCTTCATTTTGAGGTGCTTAATGAAATCAATTCTAATATTGGTATTTTGTTTCTCATATATGTACTAATAGTTTTGTAAGACATGCACATCTAAACTTGTCATTCACTATAGATAGGAAGACTCAATTGCATTGGAATAGTGAATTTCAATTTCAAATTCAAAAAAGAAACTTACTTATCATTTTATAGAACAAAACGGGGGACGGGGAGTAACCTTCCATGATTTAATGCAGAAGAATTCTTTGTCCATATGCAATCTGATTTGATTATTTGAAAACTTAAATAAAACAATTTCTAACCCAGATTACTATCTATAAATATAAATGTATTATAATAAAATGATAATAGCATGTCATAATTAGAAACCCAAAATCATAATTCAAATCATATGAAGATTCAAAAAAGAAAGAAATATATGCAAAATGTTTTGAATGAGCACATGACTACAATGACACAACCCATAAGCATCTTGCCAACTCGACCCTCTGCTCAGGTATATGAGATCATTCAGATATAAGAGGCCATATGAGTTATTAACGATAATTATTCCTAGCCTCAAAAGTTAAACCAATAGAAACAACCCAAAAACTCGTTTACTAACCGATCAAGAGCACTGGAAGCTGCCGGATCTGGTCATCTATTTCCTCTCCAGAAAGACCGAACCAACCGCCTCCGTCTATCAACTTGTCCGATATCGATTGGGCTATTCAGCTCCTCATCTGCCATGTTTTCGCTCCTTCTCTATCCACGACAGAATGGAGACCGGAAGAGAGATCTCTGCAATTGCTTTCTTCCCCAAGCAGAACAATGAAGGGCTTGATTCCTATTGAGCTGGAGACGAATTCGTACTAAAGGAACTTCGATGGGTAGGGAGTAGCTTCAAGCCAACAACAAACGAATTCGCTCAGTTATCTCCCTCCACCTCTCTCAGTTCTCTCTCTCTCTCTCTCTCTCTCTCTCTCTCTCTCTCTCTCTCTCTCTCTCCACTGTCAAAAGCTTTCGGTTACCAAAAGAATCGCACACGACACCCCTCGTCTTTCTACCGAAGCTAAACAGTTGTCACACAAATAAACCCTTCTATCCATGCAGTCACACAAAATACCCGCGAGGCCCAACAAATACACCCGCCCAGTGACATTTTTGGCAATTAAAACGAACATCGCTGTAAACAGTAAAATCTACCCACGCTTAATAGTAGGGAAACTAGACAGTGTGCCTGCGCGATGCTGCGGATCTCTTTTTCTTCCTGCATTGTATATATCATAGAACTGCATTAACACTTTGGAAATATTTGTATGCAAGAAATGGATCATGTAATGTAATGAGATCAAAATTGAATTGGTATCACGATTTTCAGTTTCACTGCATACTGCATATATACATAAACAATCAGCATAAGCCATTTTCTACTTCAAGAAAAAGAAAAAGGATAGAGTCAATAATATAGCCCTTCAGCACTTCTTTTCATATCAATACAGTCCAAATTCGTATGATGGAACTAAAATTATTTACTATAATGGTCATTGGCTTTAAGTCGATTGACTGTGTCAAATGAAATTCAATGCATTTATCGGGATCAACTATTAGATTTACTTCCCTTTGGAAGGGTGTACACCCAATATTCTTCCTTGCACAATTACACCCAAATTCGTAGTGTCTCAATATCTCATAACAAACCTATATTGTAAACTAATAACAAACAACAATATATATTACAATTAGAAAGACTGTATTTCTCACCATAACAGTCAATGCACCTGAAATCCCATGACCAAAATTTAAAGAAAAACAAAGAAGAATCATTACTGTAAGTCTGAGGCTCACTGTAGACAAAAGTTATAACAAACCTTTTACATTCAAACTGCCAGCAAAGGTTTCTAAGGGTATCACCTTCCTCTCAAATCTCAGTTATAACAGAAATAGAGGTAATATAGTATTGGATCTTCTTAACACATTGGCATCATGCCAGATATTTATTTACATCAAATGAAATTCAACTTATACATTGCCATTTACTTGGAAAACAATATAAATAGACATATGTACATATATAAATATACACACATTCTCACATTACTCATTAGTTGTGGTTCACTCAACTTATCTCAAAAGGTATTGTAATAGTAAATCATCATCAAGCTGATTATGTTTAAACTCAAGTATGATATTACCCTGTTGGGATCTAAGAGACCAGAAGATACCTGCTAAAAACTAACACCTTCCAGTCCTACCCGAAAACTCCAACCTGAATTTACAGACACAAATCACTCGATTAATTATTTTGAACATATTAGAAGAAGAATCAGAAACCAAAATCATGATTTTCAGAAGCACAAACACAAAAACATATAGAACTCCACTGAACAACTCAGATTGATAACTTGATTTCTACCTTTCTACATGAGAACACTACAACATGACAATATAATCCACAATGCATGTGGAAAAGATATCCATTATCCATGGGAGCGTTTGAGAACAGCATATAGTAGAATAACCTTGGCGTCTGTTGCCAATTTATTAGTACATTTGGCAAATAGGTACATACAACAGAATCATATCTATCAAGTAGGTAAGAGGCACACAAAAAAAATCATCAATTACAGAGAATATAGCCTCAAAGCTAGAGAAAAAAAAAGATGCTGAAAAAAAACCATAAGATGGCATAACATAAGTCACACCCGAAGTCAAAATAGTAATAGATTTTAATTATTATGGTTTAGCTTAATAACACTACAATTAAAAATATTAAATGTACACATACAAAATTAAGAGGAACTTTCTCAAGTCATAGGTCAACCATGAACGCAAAGGTATTTAAGCCTCTATATTATTTTTACAAAACAAATGTACATATAGAATATTGTTGCTCATTCGGATCTGAGCTACACACTTGGTTCATGTTGAAAACCTCGTATCAAAACAACCATCTTAACTAAAAAAAATAAAAAGAACAACAAAAGCCAATTGTCATTTTTTTATTGGTAAAAAAAAATGCAGAACGACCAATTGGATACAATCAAATATGGGTGAATCAACAGACCAATTTCAAACAGAAAACCGGCTAAATTTAGGATGTGATATCAGAACAAATATTTTTTTTTTTGTCTTCAAGTATATGTAACTTGGAATTTCTTGTTGTTCGCTTTATTCCAAGAACAGTGTAGCATAAATTAAAATGCACTTAACTTAAGGGTATGAGCAGTCCTAATGAATCGTACTTCTCTAATTCTATTTGTATAGAATTAGCTAAACAATTCAACATGCTTTCTTTATAGATCTTATAGCTTTGTTATCTGTTAACCTATGCAATTTCTAATATGCATTTTATGGAAAATTGAGTTCAAATTTGATCAACAAAAACCAAACTCCAAACCATGCAAAAGCTAATACAACCATAGCAGAAGATGTAAAGGCCTCCATCTTTACCCACATCAAACCTAGTGAGATTCATGACAATGACAACGCGCAAACCCAGAACCTGTTATCTGCAACTCTTTCCCTTTCTTTCACTCTCTATATCACTAATAGAATGAGCAGAAAAAGGGAAAAAATCTAACAATATAGAAATCTCAAACGAAGAAACTATAAGCATTAATCCCAAACTCGCTAGCCAAAACATGTTCAGTTGCATCATAACAAAACCACACGGCTCAATTTAATTAAAATCAATGTATAGCTGATTATGAAAATCAAATTGAAGCTGGACCTGTCAAAACTTGACAGGAGAGGATGGTTTGGGAGCTGAAGCTTTGGCGGATGGCAGCAGCAATTCGGATTTCACTAATTATGTGAAAAACTTTTGGATTTGAAGCTTGTGGGGTTTTTGAGAGCGATGGTTCAAAATTAAAAACTGAAAGTGGGGTTTACCGAGAGTTGAGAACAAAGCGGTGGAGATGAAGCTAGATATTTCCTATATATTATACGCCGGTTGCATTTTCAACAGTATAGCTACACAAGCGCTGCAGTCGCACTACAGTTTGGTTTGGGCCTTGGGCTGCCATATCCGGGCTGGATGTTAGGGCCTCCGCTAATGAATCTAATATAGACACGTGTGTTATTGCTTGACGTGTGTGCTTCCGTCTCCCTTATCCCCTTATCTTTTTTTTTCTTCGAGGCAAAGTACAGATTTAGAGGCATAACAAGAAAAAAGACAGAGATAAAGAGAAAGCTTCGGTGGTTTGGCTGCTCATCGGTTTACAGAGAGGTGGCGGAAAAGTTTCTTTCTGACTTTCGGTTAGTCTCTCTCATCTATCTTCTTCATTCATGTATTTAGGTCTGGAATTTCAGATTCTATATCCCATTGAATTCAATCCTGTGAGTTAGTAAGGAAGGACGACATGATACCAAACCTAAACAGTCAGTGCTTCTTCTTTGTAAGGACGGCATGGTTTTATTTTTGTACAGATCAAGGTTCCGCAAAATCTTCTATCCCAGGGTTAGATCTTTGATTGCACTGCTTCATTTTCCTTATTCATAATTGGGATACATACTTGGTCAAAGTACCCTTAAATTTACGACTTTTGTGGGTTGTTGAAAAAATATCTTCAAATTTGTTTTTCCGACCAATCCTCCCCAGTGGATCTGTATTTATGGTCTTCCTTGAATTGAATGCGTGGGGTAAGTTTTTCTGATTCCTTATTTGGGTTTCATTTGATTGCTTGATTGATCGGGTTTATAGATCAATGATCAATAAATATAAAAAAAGAAGCATACACCAAATAGAATTTGATTTTTTGTGATCGTTTTTCTCAATAGAAAAGGGGATTCTTGTGTATTAGCTGTGAGAAATATACATCAATATATGTTTCAGTAAAGCTAACGATTGCATGTATGAATGATGGATAATATGGAGAATTTTCTTCATGAGGATGGTCTTTCTTCATAATTGGGATTGCACCTCTTTCTAATTCCTTATGTTAGACTATTTGTAGACTAACTATTTTTAGCTCTAACCCACATCCACCCTATATAATCTTATAGTTCGTCTTTGTCAGGTCCCGAACTTTGGCATTCAAAGTTTTTTTGTAGACGTAATGGCCAGAACCCTCTATATGGTATCTCTATCATTCAATATATTTTCCAGAGTCTAAGCAATTTCGGGAGACCAATATTATGTAAAATTGTTACTCAAGCCTACTTACACAAAACTATCGTATGCATGAAAAAAGCATATTACGTTTTCATGTATCTCTGATATCATATTACTTTTGCTTTTATCTCTAACATAATAATTTTGTTTTTCTTCTCTTTTTGCCTAGGTCTACTGATATCTTGACCTATTCTTTAGTCAAGCTGTCAGAAAAACTTCTTTAAGGTAAGTTTTGGATCAGTTCAGACCGAAAATAATGAATTTGTATGCTTTAGAGTTGATTCATAATCAAATTTGGTTTGGTAGGCGCAATAAAATGTGAGATGGCTATGACTTTTTTTTGCTGCCTTTTACAAAAAAAAGAAAAGGGAGGCATACATAAGAGGAAATATCATAGTTAATAATTGGAAATCAGAAAATCCCATTTTGGAGCATAATCCATTGTAGTTACGTTATGAATTTTAATACTTCAGTTATTTACAGTTCTTCAATTCTCAGATTTGTAAGCTTCTATAGTGAGTGAAACTGATTATTTTCTGCTCAAGGGGAATTGACATACGATTGAGGTACTATTATTAACTGATTCTATAGTACACACTAATTTGAACCTAATCTATATTTAGTTGCGTCTCTGATCTACTTTTTTTTTCTGCTGTTAGTTGGGGATAGATAAATCATATCTTCAGGCTTTAACGCTACTTCTCTGGGGATTGCATTTTGTCATGTAATCAGTAGGTAAGTCTGTTTTGGTGTTTCTGATCGGTTCGATTACTCGAGATCAATATTAACCCTGTAAGCATCGTTAGTAGTATAAAGTAAGAGGGTATCGTTCACAAACCGGGGATCCAACCAGGGTAAAGAATCACAAACATTTAACAACGAATTCATAAGAGTTTAAAAGATTTGAGATATATTTCGGTTCCAACAGAAAATAAACCTAAGCTAATATATACATGTGATCAACCAACCAACACATAAGCAATTACCAAACAAATAACATAAGAACAAAGGTAACGAAATCTAATCTCAATTAAGTTCATGCCATAAGGTTCATTATACATCCTAGAATCGGTTATGCAGTTAAGTTCCTCCCAAGGTTCCTAACTCAATGACACTTTAACACATTCGAACTCAGTCCCAACCTCATTCGAAATCTAACATACTTATCCTACCATGCAACTTCAAAGCCACGCATATTGAATTCATTAAGCATGTCACCTACTTAACCAAAAATCATGCAATTCCAAAAATCACATAGAAAAGATAAACATATTCAAATGCACAAGTCTAACCGAACCTAGGCAATAATCGGTGAAGGTGACAAAGAACAAACAATTAATCAACTCCCAAGTATCAAAATCGTTTATAACTTTGGATTATTACACATGCGACGTCAACTTCCGGGTATCAATCACACACGTAAGTAAGAACACACCGAAAATCATTTAAATAAATAAACATAAACTCATGGCATAACACCTAAAATCATTGAATTAAAAATCGAAAACCTTAATTCATCATGTCATTCAAAAGTTACAAATATCTCATAGACAAGAATAAAAATATCTTTAACAAAACCTAAACATAAATCATCCAAGAACAAGAACATAAAAACCCGAAAACTTAACATGAAGATCAAAGAGTTACACTTTATAATTCTCCTCCCAAGGTTCCTTACAGAGGTAGCACGAGATCTTCAAGAGTATGGTATCCTAGGCTCCCAAGCTTTGGACAGAAAATATGATGAAGGGTGGTGAATTCGGATTCTATGATGCTTGGTGAATGAAAGTGTTTGGGCAGAGCTTTGGCAAGTCTTGTGAGCAAGGTTGATGATATTTTTCTGTGGAATTGAGGTGCTATATATAGAGGAAGAAACCCAAGGGAGGATGGCCACAAAGTCCACAAAGTTGAAACCAAATTGGTTGAGGTTTCCTAGATTCGGCAGATCTGACCTTTGTCCCTTGTTGTGGCCATAACTTTCTCTAGAAAATAGATATTGAGATGATTCCAACTGGCCATTTCAACTAGACTTCCGTGGCTTTTCATCCATATATCATGCACTTTCTCAGTCATTCTGAGCTGTCCAGGGGAGCCCGTCAAAGATGGATGATCTGCACTGCCAGAATTCTGATTTCTATAAGGATTGCATATCTTTTGCATTAATTACATATCTTCTTCCTCCTTTATTGCTGATTTCTTTTGCACAAATTTCTTCCTTTGAATTAGGGAGGCAGCAAAAGTCTTAATTGTTGCAGCCATGTTTGATTTTTCTTACCTCTCCTCATTAAATTTGCTGCATGCCTTCTTTGAGTTTCTTGCCTCTTCTCATTTAATTTGCTGCATGCCTTCTTTGACATTCTTTGGTGCTGGGATTTATGGACATTCTGATACATATTTGTGCTCTATTTGCAGGAGGAATAAAGTCCCAAGTTTCCCTCATAGCCCTTGGATCAAAAGCAAATCAATGGCTGAGATAATTCCGCCGAGTTCATTGGACCTCCGATCAATGATTCAGTCATATCTCTCTGTAGGAATAAGATATTGATTTGATTCCAAATCCTACAGAAACTAGACTCAAATACCTTTATTTCCATATAAAGTAGGTCTTCTAACTCGATCGGAGCTATCCAGGGGAGCCCGTCGAAGTTGGACTATGAATATTGACAGCATTTTGATTCTTGAATGGATTGGGCTTTTAAGTGTATTTTCTTCTCTTTCCTTGTGGAACTAGGATTGCTTTCCTTCTCCAACATGGATTTGTATTTCCTAATAAGAATAAGTATGTTAGAAACAAAGAAATACGAAAGGATGAATCCTACTCGAACAAGGAATCATATCTCAACAAGGATTATTAACACTTAGCACGATTTCATCATCAATTCACTCATAATTGATATAAGCTCTACCTAGACACTTATTCTTACAAAAGAAACTAAAACATACTAAATAAGAGGTAACAAAGAGTAAGAATAGGGCATAATCACATTAAGAACGTCACACTTTGTGCTCCTATCAGTTTCATGTTTCCTACTTCCGCACTTACAAATTTGCAATTGTCAGGTCTTGAATACTTTTTTTATGCTTTCACTTTTGGTCCAAGAGGAAACTGACTGTTTTATATATTTAAAAGAGTTCACATTTGATTTGTCTGTTCTGCTGTGTTAAAAGTCTGTTTTGTATATTACGTCACGAGGGATTAACCGGTTATAATTAATTGAATAAGTTTGCTGGCAAAGAAAATAACATGGGTACCTAAATATTAGCCATATTGCCTCAACTTTGGATACAAGTGATTGCTGCAATTCTGGGTGGTGCATATGAAGAATTGGGATGATGTGTGTGCTTTAGTTAATTAAAATAGATGAACTGGATACATAGACTTAGTTTGTATTAAAGAATCTCATGAATCGTTATGTGTTGTGTCCAGAAATAGGTAAAATTCTTTGATTATTACGGGCAGAAACTGAATTCTTCAGATGTTGGTGTGTCTTGCAAAGGGACATGCACTTTTTTCTCAAAGAATAGCAATTGGTATCATTAACATCCTTGCGATAGTAATTTTCTTTTCAGGAGATGCTTCTCATATTTGACTTTTATAATTGGTCTATTATCTTAATTAGGTACACAAATAAAGGACGGCTATGTCTTATTGCCATTGAGGACTCACAGGTTTGTTGCAAATTTTGATTCTTATATGGTGATCATAGGAGATTATTAGGTTGTGGCATTTTAGAGTTTCTGGTGGATTGCTATTGTGATTTATTTGATATCCTTATGGGCTTATACTGTTAGAGCTTAGCAGTTAGCTCATACTTGCAATATTTCTAATGTGAAATTCTTAGCAAAACACCCCTGCCCCTTTATAATTGTTTTCTTTGCTACCTTTAAATATGTTTGAAAGGTCAACTTTTGAAATTTCCAGATGTTGAATGTTTTGAATCAACCAAAAGAAAAGATTTTTAAAATAAGGTGTCATTTCCTCCTTGAAATTTTGTTGTTATTTTATGAATATATGACCATCTTTTCATTGTTTAATAATTTAGGCACCAGAGAAAGATATTGGGAAGAACCTCAAGTATTTATGTTGTTTTTGGCCCAAGAGACCTCTACAGTTGTTTGTTCCCTTGATGTTGTTCATTCTGTTGATTTTTTGTGTACATTCAGGTACAATTTAGTTATAATTTTTTTAATAGTAATATTTGTTTTGTCATGATTTAATCTATTGGTCTCAAGTTGGATTGCTCTGATTGCACTTTTAGATTCATGTTATTATATAGGCGCAACCTGAAGGGAAATGTTACTTGCATTATCTCCTTTTCGGGTTCTATCTTCATATTTAGCTCCGTTTTAACAGTATTAACTCCGCAGCAAAGCGCGGGCAAACTGCCTAGTTTAGGAAACAGCTGACGCGTGCAACTGATGAGTTTATATTTTGTAAACAGACTGATGGTGGTAAGACTGTAAATAAGAGGAAAGTGAGGGCTAGAAGTCCAAATCCTTGTAAACAGTGCAAATGAATAGTAAACAACAAATGATAAGTACTAGGCATGCTGCCCACGCTCCACTGCGGGGTTCATACCAATATTTCCCTCGAAATTTTCCATAAAAGAGATAGTGCAACTAACAGGTTTGGAGAGGGTGGTCATGCGTGAAGAAATGTTTTAGAAATAAGCAACGAGTCAAAAGTCAACTCTTGAGTCATTGAAGACTTAATCCTTTTTCAAGCTTTCAATTCTCGGAATGAAATCGAATCGAAACAACGACTAAATCGAATGTATATAATGAAATTTTACTCTAATTACTATTTAATAATTTCAAAGAAATTATAGAAAATGCGAATTAAAAATTCTGAGTTATTACTTGTTGAGACCCTGTGATCTTTTGTCAAAAGAATATGATAACTCTTGTCAATTGTCTGGTATACCTCAGTCATATCACAGGTTTGAATGTCTTTGATTTTAGTTTGCAGGTTATTTATTTTCAATAATTTCCAGTTTTTGGGATTGTAGGAGCGCTTGATTTGCTTCAGAGCTACCTCAGTCATATCACAACCATTGATTTGTGATGAAATGATCTAATGGATACAAAATATAACCACTAAACCTTATCTTTCTCTGTGAAAGCTTCAGACCATATCGTTCTCTTTCTTGTTTCGTTCCCATCCTCAATAGATCAACAACACACCCACCCCCTTCATGGCTTCATCAAATAAAGAATTGAAGAATCAAGGACACGACCCATCAAAACTTCTATATCAAACCATCATCAATTTTCATTATAAAAAAGGCCTATAAGCAATTTTGGTTCCTCAACCACATCGAAGATTACCAATTTTTTACTGAAACTCCCTAATTTCGTTGGTGCTGGCATAATAGATCTCTGACTCCGATCTATCTCCGACTTCATTTCAGAAACTCTCTCTCCCCAACTCCTATCAGTCTAAATTCAATCGCATCAGTGCAGAAGCTTTATCTCTCCGACTCCGATCCATCCCTAGCTCCGCCTTCTTTTGCAAAAATCTTCTCTAATTTCTCTATTGATTATGAGCTTCTAAACAGTGATCGATCATATATGATGTTTGATAGACAGAGAATTAAAGATGATAAGGGGGAAAGAAAAAGTATTCGGTCATAAGCTTTTATATCCATTAGATCATTTGATCACAGATCCAATGGCTGTGGTGATTTCGTCCCCTTCTGTCCCATAATAATAGTCTCGCTGGTGAGCAGTTCTGTAATTCGCTTTACTTTGTTTTGAACTTTTGGTTTTTACTACATAATTAAGCCTTCTAATAAACCATGCCCGTCTGACTCCTCCCAACTCATCTCTCACAACATACCAGCACCCCCCGACACCATCAACATGGTAAGAGCCATCAATGTTGAGCTTCAGTCTACCCCTCGATGGAAAACCAGTGAGTCTTTTCCTTTGCCTTGGCGCGAGAACTAGCATTTTTAGAGGGGTGAAACAACGTACGATGTTTAGGTGTCCTAGAATTCATTGCGGATGAAGTTCTCTAGTAATGTTCTCAATCTCATTGGTTTCAAATTAAATCCTACGATTAATTCGTACTAAAACGTAACGTGTTGACCTTAAATTTGAAAGATTTTAGTATATCAAGCCGACATTAATATTCCTCGCTGGTAGGAATCATATGCATCTTCAGCTTCTCACACATAACAGCTATTTGGTCTCGTTGTTGATACCTACGGGAGGCATGTGCATAGAGCTAGTTTGATCATGTGGTCACCAGTGACTTCTATGCGACTACTTCCTTGAAATTAAATACTTCGATCATCCAAGTTATCCTCATGGTGAAGAACGGGTCGAAAGTGCGAGCCTCTTGAGGTATCACTGTATCGATCAGTTTTCGATCTGGATTCCTGCCCTGTTGTTGAACATCCTACACGTCATGATATGATCGCTCTCGCCTCTCGATCTACAGTAACAGCATTATCTTCCTCATCATCCACGTCCTCATACTGATAACGTTGTTTAATTAGCAACCAAATAGTTGAGGTAGTCGTGCCAACCTGATGTCTGGCCGAGCTAGATCTCACAGCTGGCCGGTGTTTAACTGTTCCATATATGTCTTCCCGCTCATACACATTATTGTTTCCCAGACCATGTCCAAATCATCTTTCTGGTGGCCATTGATTTTTCAGCAGCTGCAAAACCCAAACCCAAAACAAAGTAAGCATCGCCCTCTCATATCTGTCTTCCTTTTCTCCAACCCTTTTCTCCCATCTAGCTTACAGGAAAATGAAAACTAAAGTTAAAGGTGCTTGGATTTCTAAACAGTTCCTGCTTGATCAATCTTGATTAGCAAATTAATATCTACAACTTCATATAAACAAATAAGCACCTCTAACTATATGCTTTCTCATGATGAACAAAAAAAAAAAAAAAAAAAACCCTACCAAATGAATATGCTTTCCGGGGAAAAGCACAACAGTTGGTATGCCGCGATAAAGGGCTTTTTATTAAAATACAAATGAATTCTATATTCATCCGAGTTTCTCTTTCCATGTATATATGGGGGTTTCATGAATTTTTCATTAATCTGTATATATTGGCTAATTTGTTTCAAGTATTCTAGAATCCAAATCCACATCCAATCATATATCAAATCAAAAACAACAAAGAAAAACACAGAAACCCCACATCTTATTCCAACAACTCATAATCACCTTCTCTCATCATCTCCCTTAACAATAAAAATATGTAGGAACGAGGAAACAAAATTAAGATAAAACGCAGAAAAGAAAACGATAGACAATTTTAGGCACTGACAATTCCAAACTTGCATTGCTAAATTTGGTGGGTCAAGATATTCATTTATGCATAAGAACATATGTATGCCATAATAACAGTAAAAAATAGTAGATTCGATTGAATGAAGTACCTTGGTCTTCCTATTATCCCACTACTCTCTCGGATTAGCAAAGAAAGCTTGTCACAATTCCTGTGTGGTTTATGTGTGCTTCGTAAAGCTGTGACCAGAACTTCTACCTGCAAGAACACAACAATACATAAGCAAAAACTGCTACCCCCCTGCTCTCACCGAGACTCACATTATCAAAACCATAACTTGCCTAGTGTGAAGGAATCCGAGTCCTGACCATTCACTGACAGGGAACTCTTCTCCACAAAATTCAGCTACTGCATAACAACATGCACAACATTCCGAAAACATCATCATTTAACCAACCGAACAACACCACCAAACAGACACTTCAAAAGCTAAAACAACCTTATAGTAAGTCTGCTGCTTGCCCTCATTGTTTTCGACAGTATTCGAAATTAGTCTCCCATAGACATATATATATTTGATGCCCTTTATCTAAATGCTGGAACGCAACATGCGCCAGACCATTCTAAAATGTCAAACTTATCCTACAAAACTCAAAATCCCCAAATTCATTCTAGTATTAACCAACACAACCATCAAATTTTCGGCTTAAAAAGAGTTAAATGCTTCATAATACTAACTAAAAATTAAGACCATAAAAGTGAGAGGGAAGAGTTACCAGGTGGTATCAGTGGCTGATTTCTTGACGGCGAGGCGAGTCCAGGCGAGGAGTTTACCGGAGAGGGGTGCTTAATTTCGATGGTGAGTCTGACGACGCCGATGAGCTGGACAGTGTCCACCACCAGGAAGAGCAGAGAGAGAGTCCACTTCCTTGAGCATAGAGAGAACACTCCCCTCTTCTTTCTCCGTGAGCCAACAGACGTCAACCAAACAACTCCCCATACATGTAGCCACAAAAACTAACCCAAAAACCCAGCACAGAATCCTGATTAGCAAAACCGATAGCTGACCCAGTCTCCACTAAAATTGCACACAGATTACACCGAAATTCCACCCAACCCAACCCATTTAACACAGAAATTCCCCCACACCTCCCAATTGTGGCTGAAGGTTTAATTTCTGGAAATAGCTATGGAAATCAATCATGTTTAGAAACAATTGAGAACCTGAAAGTCGTCGATGGGGTAAGGTATCTCCATCTTCCTCCCCCGATAACTTTCCACGTTCGAGTTCAGTCAGTGGGTGAGTTCGTGCTCTCCTCCCACCGCAACCTCTATAAAACGAAGGCAAGCGCAACCTACTTTTTGAGCTCGAATCCATTTCAATCTGCAAATCAATTTTGCAACTCACTTTTCTGTGACTCGTAAAAGAGAAGCCGAATGTCGTTTGAAACAGGTGTCGAGTATAAAAACAAAGAAACATATTAGCTACAGTACCGAGCTTCGCCTCTCCTATCCTTAATGGTTAGTAAATTTCAATTAATAATACTGCCACGTATTGTCACGAGCTTACTCTTTTGCTATGTTACTCATGCCATTTTAGCAACTCTCTTATGTTAAGTTAGACTTACTCTCACAATTGCCATACTAGAACAATTGAAAGGCAAAGAGAATATCTCTAAAGAGAACTTATATTTAACAAGGAAAGAAAGCTTATAAGTATGCTTGATTGTAACGACCCTAAAATTTCAAGCTTAAAAACTCAAAATTCTAAAGTCGTTAAACACAAAATAATCTCAAATAAATAGAAATCATTAAAGTGTAACAGCGGATCAATTCTGAGTTCTCAATACAACTCAGACAACCAATTATTACAACCCAAATTATAATCCATACACAAATGGAAATGTAATAATCCTCACAGATCACTCACAAATTCTCACACACAAGTCCACACTAAAAACCTCACCGCAAGTAGAATATGAACGACTTCAAGCCTCTGTAGTCGTCACCCAACCTCCACTAATCAGCACCTGCGGAATTATCCCCTACACCATCGAATTGGTGCACCGGGATTGTAAACACAAACCCGGTAAGCTTATAGCTCGTATGAGTAAAATCACAATACAGTTCGCATATCAATATATACGAAAGATCACAAAACAACAAATATAAATGCCCTCATGAGTCAATAGTCAGCCCATCTGGTTGACCCAAGAAATATGAAATAAAACGCTCATGAGGAAATTAAGTAACCCTTCTGGTTACCCAATGCATTTATAATACGGGTACCAAGAACGCTGGTACACATCTGTTACCCCTCTCGTAATACACCGCTGATATTGGATAGCCACCCGCTACCCAACATCCAAAACAATCTGAGTACCCATGAGCAGATAACCACCCGTTACCTCACATGCAGTACTACTCTGATATTGGGTAACCACCCGCTACCCAACATCCAAAACAATCTGAGTACTCATGAGTAGATAACCACCCGTTACCTCACATGAAGTACTATGGTGATATTGGGTAACCACCCGCTACCCAACATCCAAAACAATCTCAGTACTCATGAGTAGATAACCACCCGTTACCTCACATGAAGTACTATGGTGATATTGGGTAACCACCCGCTACCCAACATCCAAAACAATCGGAGTACTCATGAGTAGATAACCACCCGTTACCTCACATGAAGTACTATGGCTGACAGACTAGAGCTCTAACTGTATCGTAACTTTCGCCCGGCCAAAGGCTAGGTTCCGACTTGCCACACACGTGCAATAATCTCACATCATATTGTACCAACAATCACGTCCGAAGACAAATCACATTTTAACAACTTCAATGTTAAAAACACGTACAATAATCACACATCATATTGTACCACACATCACGTCCGAAGACAACTCACAATTTATTACATTCTCCGTGATAAAATCATGTACAATAATCACTCATCATATTGTACGTTTTAAAACTTTCATGATATCACCACAATAAAAATCATAACAGTATACTATATAGCAAACTATATATATTCGTATTTATTACCATTTATACAATATATACATAGTCCACTATATCCTATACATGTCATAATTCATAAACACCTGAAGAATTACGTACAATATTCTCACATACTCATGCTCAATTTTCCGTCACCGAAATGACTATTTTTAATGAATTAATAACAGTACATAATTTAATGAACTATATATATATTATGTACCTATTACCATTATACTATATATATGTAGTCCACTAAATTATATACATGTTATAATTCATTTGATAAACACACTTGCAAAATGTTGAATCACCACGAGGGTAGATTCGTAAATTCAGTGAGATTTTACTCACCTTATCGACTCGAGCGTAATTCCACAATTCCCGATGATATTCCTTTCCTCGATTTAATGATCACCTTGAACAGATAAGAAAAGAATTTAGAATCGTTTCGTAACCTTTAAATGCCGAAACAGTAATAATCGGTTACTGTTCAGCAATTTTCGGTTTTACGAAGTTACTGTTCAGTGGTACTATTCACTGTTACTATTCCCGGATACTGTACAAATATGCAATTAATACGTATTTCTGTACGTATAAATATTATATACGTAGTTCTGTACGTATAAATACTATATGCATATTTCTGTACGTATAAATATTATATACGTATTTCTGTACGTATAAATATAAATACGTATTTCTGTACGTATAAATACTAATACGTATTTCTGTACGTATAAATACTAATACGTATTTCTGTACGTATAAATATTATATACGTATTTCTGTACGTATAAATATTAATACGTATTTCTGTACGTATAAATATTAGTACGTATTTCTGTACGTATAAATATTAATACGTATTTCTGTACGTATACGTACGATTTAAAATGTAAATACAAATTCAGTAAATAAAATTTACTAAATTACCCTTTTACAAAATTACTTTTTACATTTACTGAAAGTAATTTATATTTACATTTACCGTAGGTAAAATTTAATTACATTTACCGTAGTAAATAAAAATTACATTTACATTTACCGTACACAGTAAATTACCAAAATACCCTTCTGTCAAAACCGTTCCCACCGCCGCACGTGGCGGCGCGTGTGGCACACGCGCCACCTCCGGCGGGCCGCGCGTGGGGCCCACGCGCCGAGGCTAACCACGGCGCGTCGCACGCCACCGCTACCTCAAATCTCTCCTACTTTCTCCCCTCTCCTTCCCTCCGGCCTTAGGCCGCCCCTACGCCACCCTACACCTCCACACGCGCCGCTTAATGCGGCGGTGGTCCACCCTCACCTCCCACCCCCGATTCATCCCCACAATTCATCAAATCGATCCCCAAATTACAACAATCAATTATCACAACCAATTAAACGTAAATCCTCACCTAATCAATCTCTCGGAAGCATCGAAGCTAGTCGGATCGATCGTGCTCGGCTCGGGGTGAGGGGCGGTGTGGCGAGCTTGGGGTGTTGGTGAGATGGACCTCGCGATGTCGTAGGGAGGAGCGGTGTAGCGTACGACTGTTGGGGTAAGGCGATCGTCGGCGATGGAGTTTTCGAAGGGGGAGGCTCGGTGCGGCGAACGGCGTCGAGAGAGAGGACGCGATCTTCTCGGGGTCTGGCAAGGAGGACCGTGCGAAGCTTTCCCTAGGGGCGGTGAGTGACACGGCCACGGATTCGGCGAGATCGCCGGCGTGGGAGGGAGATCGGGAAGAGAGCGAGAGAGAAGAGGGAGAGAGAGAGAGATGGAGGCGCGGGATAAGAGAGAGAAGAGGGTTTCCGAAAATGGAAACCCTACTTCTGTTCAGTTTCCTTATATACCCCTTTTTAAATCGGACACTAACTTGTATCGTTAATAACTTTCATATACATCGTCCGATTAGAACGCGTCACATGCTCACGAACTCGTATCGACGAGCTCTACAACTTTCGTGAAGAAAGTTTCCACAACCGAACGACGAAATAAAAGTCGGTAAATTCGTTCGGAAACGTAACGTTTTCTTATTAAACATTCTCGGAACGTTTCCGTTTCCGTTTCGTAACGTTTGCAAACAAATCGAATTCAATTTAAATGAATTTCAAAACTTTATAGAATTTATTTCAAATCAAATATTGTTTGAAAAAATTGGGGTTATTACAATCTACCCCCCTTAAAGGAATTTCGTCCCGAAATTCAAGCTCACTCAACAAACAACTGTGGATATCTGGTTATCATGTCTGACTCTAGCTCCCAAGATGCATCACCCTCGTCATGGTGACTCCATAATACCTTGACTAGCTCCACGTCTTTCCTCCGAAGCTTCTTTGTGGATCTATCCAAAATACGAACCGGTTCGACAACAAATGTAGCATTTTCCTTCACCTCAATGGTGCTATGATCAATCACATGTGACTCATCTGATACATACTTCCTTAACATGGAAATGTGGAAGACGTTGTGCACGCCCTACATGCTAGTAGGCAAGGCTAGTCGATATGCTAGTTCGCCCACCTTCTCAAGTATCTCAAGGGCCCAACGCACCTCGGTGCCAACTTTTCCTTCTTGCCGAATCTCATTACACCCCTCATGGGTGAAACTTTCAAGAACACATGATCACCGATCTCAAATTCTATGTCTTCTCTTCAAGTCTGCATAGCTCTTCTGTCTGCTCTGTGCGGTCCGGATTCTATTCCGAGTGATCGAGATCTTCTCAGTGGTTTCCTGAACCACCTCTGGGCCCATCAGTGCATCATCACCAACTTTGGCCCAACAGATCGGAGATCGACATGGTCTACCATAAGTGCCTCATAGGGTACCATGTCGACGCTGGAATGGTAACTGTCGTGCATGATACCCACCCAAGTACCCTATTTGTATCGGCAACACGATAAGGAAATCTTAACTCATCGAGTTCACAACCACCACAGAATCACCACCTTGGACTAAGAATTACTCTCAAACAGTTCACCAGAGAATTGACTAATATACGCAAAAGGTTGTAGAAAATTCTACCACCACCACAAGAGAGAGATGCATCACGCATCCTACCCCTCTTATCAAAACTTACCGTCGAAAATTAATTTCAGCTTCTTGCTTTCCTGAGTGGTGTGCCACAATTTACAAGTCAGACCAAGGTGGTATTTATCCCACAACGGTGGAACATGAAAATTAAGCGAATTTACAGCGCAAAATCCTACAAGACCGCGACCGCGATATACTTTACCCCCTAGTTCATATATGCCTCAAATTCATGACATACGATTCCACACAAATGCCCCAGTGGCATTATCTAACATATTGATTTCCCCCACCGTCGTAGTACTAATAAGTTCTGCAATTAATTCAACAACAGAAGCTGGTTATTAGGTCTATTGTCTCCTCAAAATCAACCCAAAAATGGTTGCTACACCACCACTCTAAACAGTTGTTTCTTTACTTTCATTAAGAACTCTCATGGCCGACACATTCGGCCAACATAACTTCTCTGCGAACAGCAATATAATTGATTACTCTTTATTGTAGAATTATCCCTTGTTGAACACTTCAGTCAACTTCGCCTTATCCAACAATAAAAATCTGATGCATAGAGGGAAGAAGAGCATCTAAGTCTTCCCATACTAACACCACTTGCACTTGAAAAGAAAATTTGATTTTCAACCATTTCTTTACCGGTTGGAAGGTGCTTGTCACGAAAAATTCGTCAAAACACCATTAAGCTAAGGTCATCTCATACCTTACCTTCAATAGAGTTACTTCACCGTCATTGCGTCTCATTTGGACCTGAGGCATTGTGAAGTTCCAATCTCCAATACCAAAATGATTAAATCCTGAAAGATAAGCGTTCTCATTTAAATGCTCATCTAGCAAATAATTAATTCATATCGCCACGTTGAGATTTCTCCATCACCTTATATTTCTTACTCAGCCAATATTAATGCGTAACATCAATTGTCTATAGCCGAACCAAAACAAGTTTGGAATGTCACGTCGACAAAATGTGAATCTCAATTCAATAATTGTATTACCACCCTAAGGACGTATCACACGCCCTACCCCTCTGTTATCAATAACGTTAGTGATGCTAGTCACGACAATTTTCGTTAACCACCTCCAACCTATGGTCTACACATCTCTAGATTAGTTGCATAACTAAAATCTAGTCCTCAACCTTTAAACACTGAACCTCCCTCAACATAGGGTCAACGCTCTCTATCAAGACTCCTTGATAGTTCTCTGTCCTGATAGGAAACTATATACTCAAACCTGTTTGCATTCCAGTATTTGGATCGCATGTCAACTCAGGGAGTATTGTAGCCTCTCTAAGCTGATCGCACCAGTCATTAAGTCTTTGAATTCATTTGTCCCATCCATACGGCATCTTCGCTGTAGGGGCTATAACACAATATCTCTTGAAACGTCTCACTTTACTCTGATATCACAACGATGTCTATGATAGCTACTTCAGATCCACTTACTCGACATATGCCCTGACTCAAGCTCTCATGGCATTAACCGTTTTGAAGCAATGGTAATGAAACACTGATTTTCTGGGTCTATGAATGAACTCATCACGTCAACACAATCAATCACCGCGTACTGCGGCCTCAACCAATCAATTCCTCAGATCACATCATAGTGTGGTCCGGAATCACTATCAAATAAGCAGAGAACTCTCTACTTCCAATCACAACAGGACAAGCCTTTCATTGTCTCCAATTTCGAGGAACACTCCAAAAGCGAAGTGACACATAAAGAGTTTCTCATAGACGTAGGAATCAATCCTAACCCTTCCACTGCCAACTATCAATAAATGAATGTGGCTATCATCTTCTTCTCTAACCCAGAGTACTCAATCATCACCAAGTAAGTCCCAATAGTCTCGATCCAATGGTCCGTTACCATATGATCCAAGCGTCATGAAATTACAGCACTAGTAGCTCACTCATGTCCTTGATCAACCTCAACACACGACTATCATCTCTAACGATAGCAACAAGATCAACTTGTCTTTCCAGTGGAGCAACCTCCTCATAAAGGTCCTCCACATTGCGGACTAGGCCTGCAGCCCTAACTCGGCCTCGACCTCTCGTCCGTCCTCGGCCCTGTCCACGGCCGTTTTCCCAAATTCATCACCATTCAACAATTAACACTCAGTCATATATGTGAAGTCTCGAATTCGACAAAATAGATCCAACTGATATCAATCATGGAATTTCGTATGAAGGTGAATCATCGGAGTATCATCACGATACTCTCTAAAGGACCAAACCATATGGTATGGCTCCTAACACTCTCGCGTACCCGACAACATATCTATACCGAGGAGCATGTGATGGGAGCCCGCCTGCAGTCGGATCATCGCTCCTGGATGGTATTGATAATCGCCAAATACGCACTTAGGCTCTGATACCAACTGTCAAGACCCGGACCGCTCCGCCGTAACACGATATTGTCCGCTTTGGGCATAGCCCTCACGGTTTTGTTTTTGGGAGCTCAGAAGCACCTTCCCAGCGGGTCACCTATCCTGGGATTGCCCTGGGCCAAGCATGCTTAACTTCGGAGTTCTCCTCTGCTCCGAAGCCATTGAGCCCCTAAAAGGCCTCGCGTTAGATAGAGGTGGGCATGTACATATAAGACGCATCACCCTCTCTCCGTTGGCCGATGTGGGATATTACATTGATGGCTTCTTGCTTGATTGCTTGACGAATCAAATGTGAGATGTGTCTTGCTATTTAGGCCTCCTCCTCCTACATTACTAGTTCTAGAGAATTCTAGGACTATGTACAATGTAGCTGACTCTAGAGAATCCTATACAATTCTACACAACTCTAAGGTTGTGTTTGGGTAAGGGACTTGAAAGTGACAAGGGATTTTAAAATGAAGGGATTTCAAGGTGATAAGATATTAAAATGAAGGGACTTAGTGAGTGAATTATTAAAATGACTTGTTTGGGTAATTTATTTGATAAAAAGAATTTAATCATGGAATTTGTAAACATATTTATGTTTTAAAAAATAATTATTTTCTTTTAACCAAATTATCATAAAACATGAGAAATTTGTATCACCAAATAATTCTAAACATGCAACCATTGAAGTCTCCATCACAATTTGGATCCACAATGTACTTACATTTATAATATTAAAATGTCAAATATTCTAAGAAAATTGATAACATATCAAACATGACAACAATAACATATGAGTTCAAAATTTTATGGCATTAGACTTCAATATGCAGTAAGATGTGATTTCAGCTGCACGCCTGCATATCTCCAATGCACAACGAGCATCTCCAGAAATAGCTGCTACCTAGAAACATGTTTAAATAATGTCAAAAATCAAGGATCAAATTTAATCTCCTAATGAAACAGAAAGGATATACCAACCTTTCTTGAAGTAAACTTTATAGCTTGTTTTTCAAATGCATCAATTCCTCTAAGCCGACTTGAAATACGAGGAAGCAACTTTTCTGGGAGATCCATGGTATTTGCTATGCCTGAAATATACATTTCAATACGAGTCAAGGATGTAGTAGACATCATAACATAGTCAACATCATTTTTTCTTCTTCACAATAACAGTTTCTAAATTAATTCCTGATAATTGTTAAATGAAGCACCACTACTTCCTGAATAAATGCAATCATAATCCAACAACTGAAAACTAACACTGCACCACAGTTGAGCATCGGACTATTTTGATTCAAATCAATGAACGAGGAGAGATTCATTTAATTAGTTGATTTAAATCTCGTCTCTTGATATGAATTACTTGAATGATGCATTACTGCTCATACTTCTTTCACACTAATTAATGACTCTAGCAAACATACAAGTCTTTAGACCAAAAGAAAATTTTATAAGTCTGTAATTACTTTTTATCTATACAAAAAGAACATATTCATTGACCATAATGCACAAACTAACTGAACTGGCACTCAGGCCTGCAAATTTACCAATCGGAACAGTTAGTATTGAATTGTATCAAGATGCTTGTGTGTTCAGTTCAATTTTCTGGTCAATCTAGGAGAAGTGCATCCAAATTAAAACAAATGTATACCAACCTTTGCCCATGAGGATGAAGGATGAGTCATCCAGTTTGCTCCTTCCAGGTAAATATATATGGAACTTTAATTTTGAAATGGAATTGTAATAATAGAGAAGAAGAAAGGGAGAAGGGCAGGGATAAGAGTCAATAACAAGAAGAAAGCCTCTGGGCTCGAGAGCAAAAGACAAACAATAATTGGAACTTCCACACAGAATATCATTCATCTATGTCATTTCCCTCTGTTATACATTCACTTCTTTTAAATTTTCAAACTGAAACCAGCATACAACTTTATATATTAAGCCACTAACAACACAGCATCATAACACACCAAAAAATATATAATTCAGCAAAACCACACCACACCCAGTAAGAATAGCAGTTCAAAAAGGAAAATCAAACCATCAAACTGAGCTTTATAATATTGAAACTTACAATCCGGGCTTTATAAGATTGAATCATGAATATTGAGCATATTATTTACTCACATGTTTGAAACCCAGAACTCAAAACACAGCAAACAATCAACATCCCTAAGATTGAATGAATGCAAGCCATCAATTGGCATTAAATTTGTTTGAGAAATCACATAAGCAAATGAAGAACAAAAAACCTGGAGATGAGCGATGGAGCCGGAAAAAATGACGCTTCTTTGGAATTTCTGAAGGTTACGCCTGAAGAGGCTAAATTTGGAGGAGGGATACGGCTTAATACAAATTCCCCCAACTGTAACCACAGATGAAATCGATCAAATTGGAGATCAAAAAGATACCAAACTCAACAATTTAATCCTAGAATACAGAGAGAAATGAAAGCCCAAGGTGGAGATCAAACCTGAAGACAAGCGATGCCAAGAGTAGAGAGAGCGAGAAATCGAGACTGGCTCCTGGCGAAATGGAATTTTAAAATTCCACCTATCGACACGGAACTTAGGGGCGGAAGTTTTCTTAATGAAAATCCCTTCTAATATTCCTCGTTAAAATCCCGGGTAATCAAAGTCCCTCCCCGTTTTTTTTGCCAAATAAGGGATTTCTCCACGGGGATTTGAAATCCCTTCAAAATGTCATCTCCCTCTTCCAAGTCCCTTACCCAAAACACTTCCTAAGATCTTCCTTGAGTATTCTAGAGAATTCTGGAATAGTCTTGTTCCCTTAGCCTCTCCATGGTTCTCCGGAGATGTCCAAAGGCTTCTTGAGACTTCCAACACCTTCTAGGATCTTCCAAAGAGTTATGCCATATTCTGGATCCGCCTAGAATGCTCAAGGTAAAATTTGGCTAAGTTTGGCGTGATGCTTTCATTGTGATTCCCTCATCGCGCTTCGTTGTATTGCTAGATTTTGTCCTTGAACTGCCAAAGCGTATCCTCGGACTCCCAGCTTGCTTCCGTATCGGGCAGACCTCTCCACTTGATGAGGTACTCTTTGTAACTTGGTATGTCTCTATGCAGTATGACCCGATATGCGAGTACTTCATTTACTTCCTTATCGAAGTTGGTGATCACCGCCGTAGGTGCCCGATCCGATATCCCCCTTGATGGGTCTTCCTCGTCCTCATTGTATGGCTTCAACATGCTCACGTGGAAGACCGGGTGTATCATCAACTTGGGCGGGAGGTTGAGCTTGTATGAAACTTTGCCTATGCGCTTGATAACTTCAAATGGCTCTTCATACCTACGAATCAGTCCCTTGTGCACCTTCCTAAAGGCCGTAAACTGCTGCGGAAAGAGTTTCATAAGTACAAGGTCCCCTTCCTTGAACTCGACATGCCTCTTCTTTTTGTCCGCCCACTTCTTCATCCTCTTGGCAGCCTTGTGCAAAGCCGCTCGAGCTAACTCCGCTTGCTCATGCCATGACTTGGCGAACTTGAATGTGACTGGACTCTTCCCTTCCTAGTGAGTGGCAAAGGATGGAGAGGTAGTAGGCTGCTGTCCCAACAAAATTTCAAAAGGACTCTTGTTATTGGCCTCGCTTTGCTGCAAGTTGTAGGAAAAATGCACCACGTTGGCACTCACGTAGTGTCGTAAGTATAGCTCCAAGAGAGCATTGACATGTTCTGTCTGACCGTCACTTTGTGGATGGAAGCTTGTTGAAAAATTCAAGTCTGACCCCAGCATCTTGAACAGCTCCGTCCAAAATCTCCCTGTGAAGTGCGGGTCTCTATCGCTGACAATATTCTTTGGAACTCCCCAAAGCTTAACTACATTGTGTAGGAATAGCCTTACTGTCTCCTTCACTGTGCAGTTGGTTGATGAGGCCATGAAGGTTGCATACTTGCTGAATCTGTCCACCACGACAATGATGCTCCCAAAATCTTCGGACTTCGGCAGGAGAGTGATGAAGTCCATAGAGACACTCTCCCATGGTCTCTCAGGAATGTGTAAGGGGTCTAGCAAGCCCCCCGACTGCTGCTAGACTACCTTGTCTTGTTGGCAAACTAGACATGTCCGCACATACTCTTCGACCCCGTCCCACATCCTAGGCCAATAATACATGGACTTTAACAAGGCAAGTGTGCGTTTATACCTGGGTGGCTGGCCCATTTAGAATCATGGCATTCCTTGGTTAGCTCCCTTCGTGAGCTGCCCTACTTTGGTACGTAGATGCAGCGGCCTCTCGTGTAGAGAAGGTCATCGTCTTGCTAAAACCTCCGAGTTTTGCCTTCCTTTACTAAGGTAATGAGGCTTTGTGCTTGAGGGTATACCCTTAGTCCCTCCTTGATCTTGCTTAGCAATGGGCTAGTGACTTGCGAAATGCTCGCAAACTCCGCCTTGCGGCTTAGTGTGTCCGCTACTACGTTCGCCTTTCCGGGCTTGTACTCCATGGTGTAGTTAAAATCCACCAAGAAGTCTTGCCACCTTGCTTGCTTTGGACTTAGCTTCTTTTGGGTTTGGAAGTAACTTGTTGCTACATTGTCGGTCATGATTACAAACTTGGTCCCAAGCAAGTAATGTCGCCACACTCGAAGGCAATGGATGATGGCAGTCATCTTCTTCTCTTGCACAGTGTAGCGCCGTTTCGTGTCATTGAGCTTCCGACTCTCATAAGCAATTGGATGTTCTTCTTGCATGAGTATTCTGCCAATGGAAAAGTCGGAAGCATCTGTGTGCACCTCATATTGCTTGGCGTGGTCGGGTAGGCTAAGTACGGGCACTTCACATATCACTTTCTTCAAGTCTTCAAAGGCTTCTTGGCACTCCGATGTCCACTCCCATGCCTTGTTCTTCTTGAGAAGGTCGGTTCATGGTGCAGCCCTCGCTGAGTATCCCTTGATAAAGTGGCGGTAATAGTTAACTAGCCCAAGAAAAGATCTTAAGTCATGTACCTTGGTGGGTGACTCCCATTCTTGGATGGAATGCACCTTGCAATCCTCCATCATAAGCTTGCCGTCCTTGATTCTCTGCCCCAAGAACGACACTTCCGGCTTAGCGAATGAGCATTTCTCCATCCTAATGTATACCTAGTTCTACCGCAATACCTTAAGCACTTCCCGCAAGTGCTCCACATGCTCTTTCAAGGTCTTGCTATACACCACTATGTCGTCCAAGTAGACGACGACGAACCGATTGAGATAGGGGTGGAATAACTTGTTCATCAAGGTGCAAAATGTCGCAGGTGCATTAGTTAGACCAAAAGGCATAACTAAGAACTCATAAGAACCATACCTTGTGATGCATGCGGTCTTCGGCTCATCTCCCTCTGCAATGCGCACTTGGTAATATCCCGATTGAAGGTCTAACTTTGAAAAGTAGCGTGCATGACCCAATTGATCAAAGAGATCGGCGATGAGAAGGATATGGTATTTGTTCTTTACCGTTATCTTGTTGAGCGCCCTATAGTCGATGCACATGTGTAGAGATCCGTCCTTCTTCTTTTGGAATAAGTCCGGGGCACCGAATGGGGCTTTCGAAGGTCTAATGAACCCCGCTTCCAAAAGCTCCTTCAATTGCCTCCTTAGCTTCGCTAACTCCGGGGCGCCATGCGGTATGCGCCCATGGTAGGTGGTTTGGTCCTTGGTTCCAACAATATCTCATGGTCGATCTCTCTCGTTGGGGGTAGTTTCTTGGACAGCTCCGTGGGTGATACATTCTTGAACTCCTTAAGAACTGTAGCTATCTCCTTGGGCATGTAATCTTTTGGTCTTGGCTCCTCGTCATTGAACTCACTAAGGATAGCCAAGTAGCTCTCCTCTTCCCTCTTGATGCCTTTCTTGAATTACAATGCCGACAACACCTTGATGTCTTGCTTTGCTCCTCGGGTTGTTGGCACCACGCACGACTTCTCGCCATCCATTATGCATAAGCTATTGACAAATGACACCAGGAATGCCTTGACTTGATCGTGAAATTCCAACCTCAAGACTACCTTGTAGTCATCCATCGGTACTATCAAGAAGTCTAGGATCCCACACCAAGATCCCACGCTTGTCTTGACTCCTCGAGCTACTCCTTGTATGGGGCGGGCAGGTGAGTTAACCGCCTTGATGGAGCCCCCTCCATTGCTCGCCTTTAGTCCTTGCCTGCGTGCCTCCTCAATGGAAATGAAGTTGTGGGTTGCCCCCATGTCGAGAATTACCGTTGTTGGCTTCCAACTTATGCTGATATCCGTGAAGAGCAAACATTTGGCTTAGACCTCAGGTGTAGAGCGGATTGCATTGAGCACATGCAAAGACCCCAAATGTGCACCTTCATTGCCACCCTCGGCTTCACTCCTTCCTTGATGACTTCCTAAGAGTGCGCTTAGAGCTCTCCTTTGTGGGCAATGCCTAGCCCAATGCAGACCATCGCATAGGAAGCACGTGTTGTCATTAGGCTTGTCCGAGCTCCGCATGTCCCTTGACTTGCCTTTGTCCTTGAATCTTGCCGAGTAGTTGTCACGGTGGGGCTCCTCCGTGCGTTGGCTTTTGTCTCCCCCACCTTTGGCATAGTTCCTCTTCTTCTCCTTGGGCTTGGTGGACTCTCTTGGACTTGAGAAATCAACTAAGCCTTCGGCCACGGCTATGGCGGTAGCAAGGTCTTGCACTCCTCGTCGCCTTAGCTCCGTCTTGGCCCATGATTGGAGACCATCCATGAAATTGAAGAAAGCATCCTTGTCGGATAGGTCGGGAATCTCAAGCACCAAGTTAGTGAAATCTCTAATGTAATCACGAATAGACCCCATGTGCTTGAGCCTTCGCAAGCGAGCTCTTGCCGCATCCTCGACATTCTCAGGATAAAATTGCTTCTTAAGCTCTTTAGCAAAGTCATCAAAGGTAGAGATGGTGCACGTACCTCTTTCGACATCTCCTCCACTATAACATGGCGGTATCAGTGAAATAAATAGTCGCAGTCTTTATCTTGGCATCTTCCTCCATGATGCCTATGGCCCCAAAGTATTGATCTAGCTCCCATAAGAAGTTTTCTACTTCTCGAGCGTTGCGCATCCCTCCGAAGCTCTTTGACTTTGGCACCTCGATCCGCTTGGCATCTACGCTGCTGCTGGTGTTAGCCCCCACGGCTATTGCGCGCTTGCATAGGGAAAGATCTGCCTGCATCTCCTCCATACGTGCAAGCATGCTATTGCGCTCAATTTCTTGCACTTCATGCATCCGGGCGAGTCCCCCCAAGAACTCTTCACGAACTTTGTCTATCTCACCCCGCAAGGACTCCTCTTGCTTGAGCATCATGCCCTTGATCGCAGTGTGGATTGCGGCGTCCTCCGCCTCCAAATCTTCCACCTGGGCCCCCATGCCACTCACGCTCTCTTCCACTTGTGTTAGTCGTGAGTCGATTATAGCTAACATGTCCTTGACACGTTCATTCTTTGGAACCGTCGGGTTGACAAGTTCTTCATTACCCTTCTCTTGCGTGTCGTCGGAAACACTACCAACATGATTGCCATTCTTTACCATTATGTCGAGCTAGCCTCTTGATGAACTTCGGCTCTGATACCAACTGTCACGAGCTTACTCTTTTGCTATGCTACTCGTGCGGCCTTAGAAACTCCCTTATGTTAAGTCAGCCTTACTCTCGCAATCGTTCTGCTAGAACAATTGAAAGACAAAGAGAATGTCTCTAAAGAGAACTTATATTCTTACAAATATGCTTGATGGCTTCTTGCTTGATTGCTTGACGGATCAAATGTGAGCGGTGTCTTGCTATTTATAGGCCTCCTCCTCCTACATCACGAGTTCTAGAGAATTCTAGGACTATGTACACTGTAGATGACCCTAGAGAATTCTATACAATTCTACACAATTCTAAGATCTTCCTTGAGTATTCTAGAAAATTCTGGAGTGGTCTTGTTCTCTTAGCCTCTCCATGGTTCTAGAGAAATCCGGAGATGTCCAAAGGCTTCTTGAGACTTCCAACGCCTTCTAGGATCTTCCAAAGAATTCTGTTATATTCTGGATCCGCCTAGAATGCTCAAGGTAAAATTTGACTAAGTTTGGCGGGATGTGACAATATGCTAGCCCAACAATTTGATAGCTTTTGTAACTAACTGAACAAATTTAAGTATTCTTACGATCCAGTGTCTATTTTTCAACGGTAATCAAATCATAAATATCTCTAGAAATCGACCTCCTTCAAGTCGACAACTGTGATTGAACTGTAATTTTTCGATACTACCATGAAATATAATTGGAACACATGTGCATTCCTTTCAATGTGATAATAAAATCGCAGTTTTCTATGGTTTTATCAGGGCTAGCTGGGGCAGATAGTGGTCTCTGGTATCATTCTCGTATCCAGTTATGAACCCCAAACTTAAGTTCCAACCCCGAAGCTATCAAAGTGACCAAATAGTCAAATATTATACTACAGTGCACAGTTAAAGGTAAAATGTGCCAAATGATTAATTTGTAGCTAAAAAAGTCTTAGAAGTACTCTAACGCGCTACCATTGTAATAAAAGGAAAGAAATATATATTTTTTCGAATATCCTTTAGATAATCAAGGAGGCTTTTGCTACGTTACATATATATTCTCTCTATTGTACTCTCAGTTTCGTACTCTCCGATCATGGTAGATGCCCACTACAAAAATGACCGGTAGATCATACATATATAGAAACCACATGTGTTGAGGTTATGTGAATTCTTTTGTAAGGACCACATTATTAAAGGTCATAAATGCGATGTGGCTTTTGTGAATCCTTTTAGTAGTGGTTGTTCCCGTTAGTTTTGATGCTTCTCTTGTAATATCGGTGTCTCGGTGAATGTAAAACGATCTAGTGGCCCCTTAATTGCTAACTCTATCGATGTCCACCGTGGGTCGACTCCTTGCTTCCTATGGCAAGGTTGGGAAATCTAGTACGCTGACAAAAGTAGAACTGGATCTCCATGCGTTACCCGAACGGCCGGTGTTCCACCTCCAGTAAGCAAGGATTAATTATAATGTTCGTTGTCAAATCGATCTGATTTTTAGTAATTGCAGTCGGAACTTCCAAGAAATTAAACCATGCATGGTCACCGCTGAGAGCCTAAGATCCCCTCTCCAGCATTCTTTGCTGCCATCAACGCATGCAGACCCCTGATCATGGGGCATGCTGCATTCCCAAACGCCTTGGAGCAATTATGAAATATCCGCTATAAGCATTTCCACCGTATCAGATACGTACTGCACCACCGGACGAACCACCGAGGCAACAGTGCTTAAATGAGTACAATCCATGCCAGTGGAAAGCCTACTTCACAACTCTGTCATAATCGATCGAGGCGCTAGATCCACTGAACCACTAGCTGACTAGCCAAGCCGGACAGTCCGAAGAGTGCATGAAAACAGAAGTCAGAGTCTACGAACAAGAATACCGCTGTATCATCAATATTGAATGTTAATAGTAATATTCTTCTCCTTAGATACAGCAATATGATTGATAGAGGTGAGAAGCATAGTCGAATATATATCTCTAAACCTCCAAACGGTATAATACACGATATGTCCAATATAATATAGTCTAACATTTATCTCATGGACCAGCTTATAAGGACACGAAAGAGCCTTTTTATTTGAAGTACATGGTGACCCCCTATACCACTAATTTGATTAGTGTATCAATCTTCTTGGATCTACTATCATAAATTAATTTTGCATCTCTTTCTACAATTTTTTTGCTCTCTTTGATTTTGAAATTGCACTTTCTATTAGGTTTTTTTTCATATTTGCATGTTAAGCAAACATAATCGCAATCTACTTCAAGCAACCTACTTATTGGCATGTTTAGAAGTTTAATTTAGGCCATTTGAAAAAGATTAATATTTCATTTCGACTTATGTTTGAGTACGTGAAGATAATGCACGATGGACACACGAATTACCCAAGAAATGGGAATTTTGGATATTTCAATTATAACAATAATAAAAAGATAGAAAGACGAATGATCTAGTCTTTTGATAAGATATGAGGGATCTACTTTGATATACACAGAGTCTTGATTTGTACTTCAATTAATAATAGTGCATCATATGCTATTTGATAGGCGCAAAAGGAACTTCAAAAATACCATATTATCAAATCAATTATATCAATGTAGTAAATGGCAAATCAGGGTCATTACCCACAGAGGATCGGTGAAACTAAGACTTAAAACCACAAACAGACGTGTAAAACAGAAATCTGGTACACTCAAACTATGAGCGGAAACCTAAATAATTAGCTAATCAAGACTCAACCAAAAATTACGAAATTAAATAAACACTAACTAGACACAGTCGTGGACTACCAAACAAATTTTGAGAGTATTCAGAATTGGTTTGATTGGTGAACAAAACTAAATAATACAGAAGTACTGCTAAAAACAAAATATTAAAAAATAAATATGGATGTAGGTATGAGAAAAACAATAGCTAGGAACTTCTCTCCACCACTAGATATGTTTCAATCACCCCAAAACAATGTCAATAATTATAGATGAATGCACTCACAGTTAAGCCAATGTCGTTAGGTCATTAACTGTAATACGTTCTCTTAATTGTCATGTTAAGGAAAATGTCGGTATCGACTTAACTATATTCTCAATTAATTGATCTATTAAATGTCGGTATCTAGACCAAAATAATTAAAATCATTTAAGAACGTTTGAGTAACAACAAAGAATCTAAGGTCAATGTCAGTAGCCTTAGATTACTAAGGAATCACTTCACACAAATACCTGCAAAGAACTTGTTATCTCTCATAAAATATGCAACGATATGTCGGTCATATACATATTTAAGATAATAAAACCCTAAAACATGCATCAAAGTATCGACCCAATGAGACATGCAATAGAATTATCAATGAACAATCAGTGAAGAAATTCTCATATAAAATTATATAAATCAATTAGAGTTTGAAATCGAAGACATATCTAGAGCTTTGATTAGCCCATAACTATCAAAATTTAGTTACCCATAATCTTGAATAAAAGCATCAAAGAATACATGAGATATGTGTTAAAAGAGAAGGGACCGAACTTCTTTTTTCTTGTGGAGGCTTGATGAGATTTTAACACCTTAAGGAGATGTGAGTTGTAGCTTGAGGAGATTGAAGGTGACTTCGCTTCGGCTCTCCATGTCCGTCTTCTCCCATTTCTCTTCTCTTCTTCTCTCTATTTTTTCTTCCACTCTCTCTCTCTTTCTCTTGGTTGGTTGTGGAAAAATGGTGTGTATGGAGATGGTGGTGATGAATGTTTTTATAGAGGAGAATGGTGGTGGAAAAAGTAGAGAAAAGTGAGAGATAATGATATAGTGAGTGGAGTGAGTGATCATGGAAGGAAATTGGTGATCATAGAATGAAGTGAGTGATAATGGAAGGAAGTGGGTGATAAATGAGGAAATTGATGATCATGGAAGGAAGTGAGTGATCATAGAAATAAGTGGGTGATAAAAGAGGAAGTGAGTGATCATGGAAGGAAGTGTGTGATCATGGAGGAAGTGAATGATTGCTAGGTAATGATGGACCTAGGGGTGATAATTACACCCAAAATCAAATTAGATTTTTGCATAATATATGTGTGGATTTTTGGACAATGGGGAACCATTATTTTGTGAGAGAGAGAGAAATATTGTGTAGTTAAATCTCAACTAAAAAGATGAGATCTAGCTGTGATAGAACAATGTGTTGTTCCTTCCTTACTCCTCCATAAAATTAGCCCGAAAATGCTCGGAAAATTACCGGAATTTCACATTTTTCTCTTCTTGTCAAGATATTCGAGTTAGAAATTGGATTTCCATCTCTTTCTTCTATCTTTTTCTTTATTTCACTTCAAAATACCTAAAAAAATAAAGTTAATTAAAAATATAAAAACATAACAAAATAGCTAAGTAAAAGGAATAATTAACACAATAAAAGTCACATAAATATGTGACTATCAAAATACCTCATACTTAGCTTTTGCTAGTCCTCGAGCAAAACACTAAACTAAGACTCTGGAAAGACTCAACAATAACACAGACTACAAAACTCTAATGCCCTTAACACTTTGTCTCAACAATCTCCCTAACATTGCAATACCAAGATCACATGATATTTCAATTCAATCCACGAAATTTCGAAGGTTAATGTCAATACATGACACACATGCATCATGTAGGACGAAGACATAATCATGGTGAATGTAAAGCTATAGCATGCAATAAAAAAAGTTAAGATTCAACCTCACATGGGTACGCTATAAGTGTTTCTCTCAACATATGTCTAAGGTTTTCACTCAACTCAATTACTTGCCAAATGGACCGAATCATATGCTTAACTTTTGTGACTTATCTCCAAAGATCAAAGACTGCATATCTTGAGGATCAAAAATGACTTTATAAGGTTGTAATGTGGTTAAGCTCATAAGTTTATAGAATAAAAGGGATATAGAATTCAAACAAGTTTTAAAACCTAGTAGAGCATAAATGTAGAGACGTTTTCGAACTTTACAACCCTTGAAGCATCTTCACTATTGAATTCGTCCAAATATATCCCCATTGTGGCCAAATTTCATCTTGTTGGGCTTTCATTTCATTCTTTTCATCTACAATTAACCTATGGTATAAGCTAAACATCACAAAAGAACATACACTTTTTTTTACAACATAAGTAGCTTGATATCTCATACTTACTTTTTTGCTTCATCTTCACAATCTTCCGTCTTGGTCTTCATGTATACATTTCATGTAAAGCTCTACTAAGTTCTAGAACAAAGGTAGAGATATAACTATTCTAAGGTTCAAGGGTAAGGTTATGTGGGTGATGACAAAAAAAATCACAATGCAAGCTCAAAGTAGTTAACTAAGGGTTGCACATCTTGTGTACACAAAATATGGGTCACATGCTACATATGGCAATGGGGGTAGATCTTAAGTGCCTTTATCACTTCCCCAATCAAGATATATAATGACTATAAGCTTTGACAAGCACAAGAGCAAGTTCTAGTAATCTTTAGAGTCCATTAATTTAATATATGGCAAGCAATTGACACATAACAAAGAAAACATGTATAATCACATTTTGGCTCAATCGCTCACAGGTTAAGGAATCTCAACTATGTTTAAGCATGTTGATGAATATGTACCATGTTAACTCGTTTCTACATCTACTACATATTAACACATGCACCATATATCAAGAATAACCAAAGAAACTCAGCTAACATAGACACATGTTGCACTCTTATTCACAATTTCAGAAGATATAAGCACATCATAGACTAGTTAAGATCCCTAATATTTAAACAAGACTACAAAAAAATTTTTTTGTTTGTATTTTTATTTATTTTTTAACTCAAAAAGCATACCTAAAAGACTCAAAATCACAAATCTAAACATAGACGCCAAAGATATCATATAAACCTCACCCACACTTGAAATTTGTATTGTCCTCAATGTAAAACAAAATTAAAGCATGCAACACATCAAACAAGTATGAAGCAGAAGACCTATGACATCACAAAACACATTAAACATGAAAAATAACAAAGGAGAAAAAATGAAAGAATGCAAATCTAGAATCCAAGCTTCTCCATTAACATGGGTTGCCTCTCAAGTAGCGCTAAGTTTAACGTCAACAGCTAGACGATACTTATAATCATTGCTCCACTGGCACGGGATCGCGGAGATGTACTTCTTCCACATCTCTCACCGCTACAGGCTCATAAAACAGTTTGAGCCTATGTCCATTCATTTTGAACTTATTCTCATTCTTCATATTTTTGACCTTTACTGCACCATGAGCAAACACATTAAGTATAACAAAATGCCCACTCCACCTAGAACGAAGTTTACCTGGGAATAAACGTAGACTCGAATTGAAAAGCAAGACTTTTTGCCCAACAACAAAAGATTTTCTTTTAATCATCTTATCATGAAACATCTTGGTTTTCTTCTTGTAGATTCGATTGGATTCATAAGCATTATTTCGAATCTCATCTACCTCATTCAGTTGTAACTTCCTATGAACACCTGCATCATCAATATCAAAGTTAAACTGCTTAATAGCCCAATATGCCTTGTGTTCAAGCTCTACTGGAAGATGGTAGACTTTCCCATAGACCATTCGATAAGGAGACATCCAAATCGGTGACTTGTTTGCCCACAACACCTCATCTAAGCGTTGACTCCAAAATTTCCTGTTGGATACTTCTACCTGCCCGCTCGTCTGATGATGATAAGGTGTTGACACCTTATGAAGAACATTGAATTTCCTGAGCAAAGCTGCAAAAGACTTGTTACATAAATAAGAACCTCCATCACTGATGATGTACCTGGGAATACCAAATCTAACAAACAATGATCTCAAAAATTTCAAAACAACAGCAGCATCGTTAGTACGAGTGGCCACTGCCTCCACCCATTTTGAAACATAATCAACTACAAGTAGGATACAAATATTTTGCTGAGAGCTAAGAAAATGACTCATAAAGTCAATACCCCACACATCAAAAATCTCAACAAAAAAAATTGGGTGTTGGGGCATCTGATCTCTATGACCTACGTTACCTGTGAGCTGACATCTATCACATGATTTATAGAACTTGTGGGCATCTTTGAACAAAGTTGGCCAGAAGAAGCCACTTTCAAAAACCTTCATTGCACTCTTCTTTCTAGAAAAGTGACCTCCCTCTATATGTGAGTGACAAAAAGTGAGAATAAATTGAAATTTAGTTTCAAAAACGCACCTTCGTATCAAAAAATCTGGACAATGTTAGTATAGATAAGGCTCATCTCACACATAATGCTTAGTTGTCTTCACTAACTTGTCATTCTGAGTTATACTGTAGTCGCTTGGTATTCTGTCTGACACAATATAGTTAAGAATATCTGCATACCAAGGCTCAGAAACGTTGAGAGCAAAAAGTTGCTCATTAGGGAAGCTATCACGCAGAGGCAATGAGTCATCCTCCATGTTAGATCCATGCGTGATCCTGCTCAGGTGGTTTGCCACCACATTCTCAGTGTCTTTCTTATCTTTGATCTCAATATCAAACTCCTGAAGTAGCAACATCCATCTAATCAACCTGGGTTTTGCATTCTGTTTGGTCATCAAGTATCTCAAAGCAGCATGGTTAGAGAAAACAATGAGTTTAGTTCCTAACAAGTACGACCTAAACTTTTCTAAAGCAAAGACCACAACTAAGAATTCCTTTTCTATAGTTGAGTAATTTAACTGTGCATCATTTAAAGTCCTGGAAGCATAATAGATGACATGGGGAAACTTAGCTAGACGTTGACCCAACACAGCACCAACCGCATAATCAGAAGCATCACACATGAATTCAAAAGGTAAGTTCCAATCAGGTGCCTATAGATGGGTGCGGTCGTCAGAAGCTCCTTGAGCTTGTTGAATGCCTTCAAGCACTCATCTGTGAAGTTGAAGGCTACATCTTTATGGAACAGTGCACATAATGGTCGGGCTATCTTGGAAAAGTCCTTGATAAACCTACGATGAAATCCTGCATGTCCAAGAAGAGATCTCACATCCTTCACAGTTGAAGGAGGAGGTAAAGTACGCACAATATCAACATTAGCTTTGTCAACTTCAATCCCCCTGGCAGATATTACATGTCCCAAAACTATACCTTGTTCTACCATAAAATGACACTTTTCCCAATTCAAAACGAGGTTAGTCTCGACACAACGTTTCAAAACTATGGATAAATGATGCAGACACATGTCAAGAATCACCAAATACTGAAAAATCATCCATAAATACCTCAATGATTTTTTCAACTATGTCCGAAAAAATACTCATCATGCATCGTTGAAACGTTGCAGGCGTGTTGCATAGGCCAAAGGGCATCCGCCAGTAAGCAAAAGTGTCGTAGGGGCATGTAAAGGTGGTCATCTCCTGGTCATCCTTGTGTATGGCTATCTAATTGTACCCTTGAATAACCATCTAAAAAACAATAATATGCATGACCTGCTAACCTTTCTAACATTTGATCAATGAACGGTACAGGAAAGTGATCTTTGCATGTGGTGGCATTGAGCTTACGGTAGTCAATACACATTCTCCATCCCGTTTGCACATGTTGTGGTACCAACACGTTCTCATCATTCTTTACCACTGTAATTCTTGAACGTTTGGGAACTACCTACAAAAGACTAACCCACTTGCTGTCAAAAATAACATAAATTATACATGCATCGCGGGGTTTAATCACTTCTTTCTTGACAACTTCCAACATGAGGGGGGGGGGGGGTTCAGTCAACGTTGAGCTTATCTTGTTGGCTTAACTCCCTCCTCCAAATGTATCATGTGAGTACACAGAGTGGGACATATTCCTTTGATATCTGTTATTATCCATCCAACTGCTTGCTTGTACTCCCTAAGTACAGTCAATAACTTCTCCTCTTGCAACTGTGAGAGCTTTGAAGAAATTATGACTGGTAAACTTTTACCATCTCAGAGAAAAGCATACTTCAAATGCTCAGGTAGAGGTTTGAGCTCTAACTTGGGTACTTTCTGAATAGATGGAGCAAGCACATTAGTTGAAACCAGAAGAGGAATGAGTTTACGAGACATACCTATCATGTATGGCAAAGATTCAAATTCTTCCTCCATTGCATAATACTCCTCATCCATATCAAGGTCTTCGGCTAATGCAATCTCAAATACAGGCTCAAATTTCACAGGTTAAGGAATTTCCTCAATAGATTGAACCGCTTGTGTTGAAACTTTCTTTTTACCAGCTTTTATTATGGGATCATCCTCCAATGAATACTGAATGAAATCCTGCACAAAACTCTCAAAAACATCAATAAAACAACAAGAGTACATATCATTAGTATTTGGGTGCTTCAGGGATTCAAAGATGTTGAATTTGATCTTTCCTCCAGTTGCTTAAGTGAACCATCATAACAATTAATTTTAGTACTGTTCTCAAGAATGGTCTACCAAGAATCAATGGTATCTCAGAGGGCACTTGTTCACCTTCCATCTCTAATACAAAGAAATCCGCTTGTAAAAATCAAATCACCAACCTGCACTAGCACATCTTCTATAATACCTCTAGGGTAACAGTTAGACCGATCCACAAGTTTAATGGTTATCCCAGTAGGCAAAAGTTTTCCCATATTCATTCTATCATACACAGCATATGGCATTAAATTTATGGAAGCACCTAAATCAATAAGAGCACTAGCAAACCTGTCATCACCAATAATGCATGGAATAGTGAAACGTCCCAGATCGCCTAACTTTGGTGGTAACATTCTTTGTAGCACAGCGGACACCCTCTCACTCAAGGCAACTGTTTTAGTTCCTTTGAATTTTCTCTTTGAAGTGCACAAGTCCTCGATTAATTTTGCATACTGAGGAATTTGCTTGATCACATCCAACAATGGAATATTCACCCCAACCTTCTTGAGGACGTCTAGGATCTCCTTGTCTCTTTCCTCCTTCACTTGTTTCTGTAACCTACTTAGGAAAAGGCACATTAGTGATAATCAAAGGTGAGGTTAAGGGACATACCAGGGCTGGTTTCGGTCTTGATTCAATGTTTGGTCTAGGTGCATTCTCAACAAGTTGAGCGAATTCCTCAATGGATTGAGTTGGGGTGCCCAGACTGACTTTTGATGGTTCCTCAGGCACAATCTGCTCTAATACAAGTTCTTCCCACTTTCTTCTTGGCTTCTTGACCACTGTAGCTGCATCCACCACATTCCCGTTTTTCAAAACCATTGCATTGACTTCATGATGACCCTTAGGATTAGGAAGAGTGTTGTTCGGAAGTCGTCCTGGGTTGACTTGTGCAAGAGTTTGTTGGATTTGGTTCACTTGGCGCTCTAACTAGTCAATTGCCTTCCCTTGTTGCTGAGTGGTGGACTTGATATGTTGGCGAAAGGCACTGCTTTCCTCTCTTTCCTTTTTGCTATCAAACATCATTTGTTGCATCATAGCTTCCAAAGTTAAAGTTCATGTTGATATGTGACCTGGAGCCTGTTGTTGTTGATCCACACGTCTTTGGCCAAATTGCTGCACATCCCCTCATTTGTCTTTGTTGGAATCCAGGTGGAGTAGTTGGAGGATTGAGCACATTATTGCTTCGGTAGCTAAGGAACGGATGATCTGTATTCCCATTATATGTGATGGGTTGCCTATAAACAAAATTCACATCATCCTCTTGAGTGTCTTCCTCAACTGCTCTGCACTCAGGACAATCTTTTGCAAGGTGGTTCTTAGCTGAACAAATAGTACAAACCACTTGAGATTCGGCAACGGTAGCTTTCTTATTCACCTTCATAACACTAGCAATTAAGACAATGTCATTCTCCATAGAACTCAATCTCTTCTTTATGGCTCCATCTATGGTAATAGCATTTAAGGATCTTCCGCTGGCACCTATAGATCGGTCTCTGGACTGAAACTGTCTTGAATTCTATGCTTGATTCTCTACAATTTCCTAAGCTCCAGTCTGATTCCACCAAATTCCTCCACAAGCCGAGTTAAGTTTTTGCATGTTGAGTGAATCCACTCCTTCATAGAAGTACTTCATTTGAGTGTTGAGATCAAACTTGTGATGGGGGCATTGCCGTAGTAGACCCTTGAATTGAGTCCACGCTTCATGTAATTCATCTCCATCTCTCTGCCTGAATGTACTGATCTGGTTCTTTAAATTCTTGGTGTGAGAGGCTGAATAGAATTTCTTCATGAATGCAACACACATATTGTCCCATGAGTCAATAGATTGGGAAGCCAGTGAATTATACCATGCATTTACTTGCTCTTTTAAGGAAAAAGAAAAAAGAATAAGTTTCACAACATTCTCATCCACCGCTGTTGACTTCTGTATTCTGCATAGTGCTGTAAACTCATTAAAATGGTCTTTTGGATCTTCAGAATGAGTATCTCTAAAGTGTGCTAGATTAGAAATCAGAGATGGGGGAATTGAGTAAGCCCCCAAATTTTCTGGTAGCACAACTCGTGAATCTGTTGCACCTATGCCCGGAGTAAAGGACTTCTTAAGTTTCGCAACCATTACTCGTGGTGATGATGGAGGCGTTGGAACATGTTGCTCTTCCTCAAACTCAGTATTTGAATTAAAATGATGTTTAGGCTCAGAATCCTCACCAACACTGTTACTCGTATTCACCTGTAGTCTCTGTTGTTTCCTGTTTAGCTATGCTGCTTTCTCAATCTCGGAATCAAATAACAGTGGTTCAGAGCTTGTAAAATGTTAAGTATCCATATAAAAAGCTCCTGCACACAGTAAATAATGTAAGACTTAAATGAAAAATAAAGTAAATAAAGCAAAATTATATAAAAAATAATAATAAAATAAAATAAAATTTAAAATTTAAAATAAAAAATAAATTAAATATTAATTTTTTATAAAAATTAAAATTAAAAGTAAAATTAAAAAATAAAAACACGTTTAAGACTTATAATTAAACAATCTCCGGCAACACGGCGCTAAATTTTGATAGGCGCAAAAACACCTACAAAAATACCCTATTATAAAATCAATTATATCAATGTAATAAATGACAAATAAGAGTCATTACCCGCAGAAGATTGGTGAAACTAAGACTTAAAAACACAAATAGACGCGTAAACCTGAAATCTGGCATACACGACGTAGGAGCGGAAATCTAATTAATTAGTTAATCAAGACTCAACCAAAAATTACGAAATTAAATAAACACTAATTAAACACAGTGGTGGACTACCAAAAACATTTTGAGGGTATTCAGAATTGATTTGATTGGTGAACAAAATAAATAAGACAAAAGTACTGTTAAAAACAAAATATTAAAAAGTAAATATCGATATAGATATTGGAAAAACAATAGCTAGTAACTTCTCTCCACCACTATATATATGCTTCAATCAACCCAAAACAATGTCAATAATTATAAATAAATGCACTCAGAGTTAAGCCAATGTCGTTAGGTCATTAACCATATTATGCTCTCTTCTTTGTCATGTTAAGTGAAATGTCGGTATCGACTTAACTATATTCTCAATTAATTGATCTATGAAATGTCGGTATCTAAAATAAAATAATTAAAATCATGAAGTTCTAAGAACGTTTGAGCAACAACAAAGAATCTAAGTCAATGTCAGTAGCCTTAGATTATTAAGGAATCACTTCACACAAATACTTGCAAAGAACTTGTTATCTCTCATAGAATATGCAACGATATGTCGGTCATATACATATTCAAGATAATAAAACCCTAAAACATGCATCAAAGTATCGTCCCAATGAGACATGCAATAGAATTATCAATTAACAATCAGTGAACAAATTCTCATATAAAATTATATAAATTAATTGGAGTTTGAAATCAAAGACATATCTAGAGCTTTGATTAGCCCATAACTATCAAAATTTAGTTACACATAATCTTGAATAAAAACATCAAAGAATACATGAGAGATGAGTTAAAGGAGAAGGGACCGAACTTCCTTTTTCATGTGGAGGCTTGATGAGATTTTAGCACCTTGAAGAGATGTGAGTTGTAGATTGAAGAGATTAAAGCTGACTTCGCTTTGGCTCTCCATGTCCGTCTTTTCCCATTTCTCTTCTTTCTATTTTTTCTTCCACTCTCTCTCTTTTTCTCTTGGTTGGTTGTGGAAAAATAGTGTGTATGAAGATGGTGGTGATGAATGTTTTTATAGAGGAGAATGGTGGTGGAAAAAGTAGAGAAAAGTGAGAGATAATGATGTAGTCAGTGGAGTGAGAGATCATTGAATGAAAATGGGTGATCATAGAAGAAAATGGGTGATAAATGAGGAAATTGATGATAATGGAAGGAAGTGAGTGATCATAGAAGGAAGTGGGTGATTATGGGGGAAGTGAATGATTGCTACGTAATGATGGATTTAGAGGTGATGATTACACCCAAAATCAAATTAGATTTTTGCATAATATATGTGTGGATTTTTGGAAAATGGGGAACCATGATTTTGTGAGAAAAAGAGAAAAATTGTGTAGTTAAATCTCAACTAAAAAGATGAGATCTAGTTGTGATAGAACAATGTGTTGTTCTTTACTTGCTCCTCCATAAAATTAGCCCGAAAATGCATGGTACCACCAAAAGTGGTGGTGCTCGGAAAATTACCGGAATTTCACATTTTTCTCTTCTTGTCAAGATATTCGAATTAAGAATTTGATTTTACTCTCTTTCTTTAATAAAAGTCACATAAATATGTGACTATCAGTGTCCCAACAATTTGATAGCTATTGTAACTCACTGGACAAATTTAATTATTCTTTCCGATGTAGTGTTCATTTTCCAACGGTAATCAAATCATAAACATCTCTAGAAATTGACCTCCTTCGAGCCAACAACTGTGATTGGGTTATACCTGTAATATTGTCGATACTGCCATGATATATAATTGGAACACCTGTGCATTCCTTTCTATGCAATAATAAAATCGCAGGTTTTCTATGGTTTTTATCAGGGCTAGGCTGGGGAAGACAGTGGTATCTGGTGTCATTCTCGATAATTATGGGGCCGGTATATTTCACTGTGAAGCATCTCAATAAGATACATCAATTTATTTATGGTAAAAATACCGATTTACACTCTAAATTTGGTCTTAATTGTCAATTTGCACCCCAAACTCGCATTTGAGTCAATTTACCTTTTAAATATGGTAAAAATTGCCGATTTACACCCTGAACTTGCATTTGATTCAATTTACCTCCTAAATTTGGTAAAAATTGCTGATTTGCACCATATCCGTTAAATTTAATGTTTTCAATCCAATTTTAAGTCACATGTCATGCATTTAAGGGGCAGTATTGTCATTATATATTTATTCATATTTAATAATGAAATAAATTAATAAAATTACTTAAGAGGAACACTTGCTACAATGTTTGTTTTTTCGAACATGTTATTGATTTATATATTTATTATTTTATGTGACATGGTATGTTAAAAGATATTAGAGAAATATAAATAAATAAATACATTGAAAATTAAAATTAAATGTGTGTTCCGAGAGAATTACTATTCTACCATTGTGTGTGTCATAGCCTTATTAGGTTTCCTGTTAGAGATAGATTCGCATCTCTGTAATAGATTAGGACTCTGAATCCTACGGGATTGTGGTTATGTAATGCCTATATATTGGCGTCATTAGCAATCAATAAACGGTTACGTTCTGTTCTATTACGTCGTTATTATTCTCGTTTTGTTCCTCCTCCGACAATGTGTACATATAAAAATATATTTATACACAACACACTATATTTGAATGGGTGGATATGTTGAATATATAATTCAAAGTAGGGTTAAGTATGTAGAAAAAAGATGTAAATAAATAATTTGATTAACAAAATAATCCTCATTTTAAAGAATATTTTTATTTATTTTTAAGAAAAATATAAATAGAAAATGACAACATTACCCCTCATGTGCATGACATGTGACGCAAAATTGGATAGAAACAGTTAAATTTAACGGATGGGGTGCAAATCGGCAATTTTTACCAAGTTAAGGAGGTAAATTGGCTCAAATACAAGTTCGGGGTGTAAATCGGCAATTTTTACCAACTTTATGAGGTAAATTGACTCAAATGCAAGTTCGGGGTGCAAATTGACAGTTAAGACCAAGTTTGGGGTATATTTTGGCAATTTTGCCTTTATTTATAAGCTCAATTGATCTTATATCGATCTACAGTTCTATACACACTTCGTATACAACAATTCCAGTTAATAAACCCTAATACGAATCGAAAACAAAATCATGGCTCCACATTGTCTAAAAATCCTCAGTTCAGATGAGACAATTCAAAGCCACAAATCATGAACAAACAATCAATAAATATAATAAATTTTTAGCTTAAACAACTTATCTAAACCGTCATCTATAATAGAGAAAGTGGGAAGAGAGAGAAACAAAATCTTTAAATTTATATAATTTTTAAAATCTATATAATTCTTAAAAATAATCTCTAAACTTTATTTCTTACCAAAACAAATTACACTTTATCCTAAAAAATAACAAAAAAAAAGGAATGTCTTGTATGTAAAATGGAACGGTCTGCTCATCTCATTGATAATCCTCTTTATATAGGGGTCAAGATTATAATAGCAGTAAATGGTAATTACAATATTAATTAAGGCTACATAATGGTGATTGATCCGTTACGTCCGTTGACCATAAACGTCATTAACTCAATCCTTTATTTGCTTTAACGAAGACACACTAATGATGTTTTTCCTTCAACACTCCCCCCCCTTGTGCCGAGTTTACAGATATAATGGTGCATAAGGTGTTGCCTCATTAAAAACCTTGCCAAGAACCCAATGGGAGAAAATAAATCCTTGGTCGCTAAGCTATATAACGAATGAGAATTCGAGTCAAGTATATTGTGTTAAATGTAATAATGCGTCTTTGTACTTGTATAGGGAATCTCATTTCCTGACACTTATTTGTCATCTTTCATTTAGACGAAAAATGGATCTATCTTTAAAGACTTCAACTGATCATGTGAGCTATAGAAGCCTCACTGTTAACCTTTAGAGTGCTTTTAAGCCGATTGATGGTTAATCATCAATATTACAGTCCTCAAGATCCATTTTGAGATTGTGTCTTCCCAACGATCTTTTTTATTCACGACTTAGGATTGTAATGGCGACATATTTTTAGTTCATCAAAAGACTCTACAAACCCATATTGAATACGAAATGCCATCTGATCCCTATTCATAATCAAGTATCTTACTTCGTGAACGTTTCAATTCCTTTTGTAACACTACGTGGTCTAGAACCATTTCTTGGGTGGCTAAAGTCTGTTCTATGACTTTCATGTATATCTCTTAATTTCGATCCCACATAGAGATATCTTGTTATAACATTCATAAGCTGCATTTATCAGTTTTTGAAAACTACCAAACTGATAAGGTAGTGGAGTGTAATGACATCCATTATGAGAATATCTCATTGTGGTCCATTACAAATGAATATTTTTTCGTAGTCGATTCTAGTGCGTTTAGTGAGAGACCTTGCGCCATAAGATGAGTCTATACTCTTAATTCTCATACGCATCCTAACAAAGATATATGATAGGGTTTACACTTGTGGTGTTAGCTTCACCCGCCCAAATACCTATCTCTTTGTTAGTGAACTTTAGTTCATGCTAGATCGCTTCTTTTCATTGGGCCAAAATTACTATGTTGCTATTTCTCAACGAAGTATGGTTCGATATGAAGACTCAATGTCCTACATCCTCATGTGGTTTGTATTTGTAGAGATCTCTATATATTCAAGAATGTTTTCTAACATCTGAGGTGTCCCCCAGTGATAACTACAATCCATAAATTCTTATGAGGCGGTTTGAGATTATGGATCAATGGATCCAATTGTGCCAAACTCGCTTTCTTCCTTTAATTGAGTATATATCGAACATAAGGTGGTCTCCCCTCTTCCGTGGAGAGCCACGGCCTATGACACAATTTATGCAATTTTATGGTGTCAACATGCCATCATTTATGGTGGCAACGCAATGCCCAATTCCTTTTGGGTGGCGTCATGTCTTCTTCTTAGGACATTGAACATTTCAAGCATATTTGTAGCTAATATCTGTGATCTCATCACTTTGTGCAATAGTGGGGATCAAGATGAAACACAGTGGGGACAAACCACGACAATTCATGTCGTTCCACTTGAACATTCTTTGTTCTTATCTCCCCCTAACGATGGGAAGACTGTCTCATCAAAGTGATATTCCACATATCTAGCGGAAAAAGAGATCGCTTGTCAAAGTTGCAATATAGTGGATTATCTGGATCCTCATCTCCAATAAAAAATACTTATTTACATTAATTGGCTTCACCATTTTGCGACGTGGCATCGCAATTTGGCACGTAGGTTAATCTAGTTTGAGCTCAAGGATTGTAGATCTGTGTCAATCCTGGCGAGCTCAAGTATTTCGATCCTTCGATGTTATGGATTGTAATTCATTTTACAATGATTAAGGTGATACCAAAAAACTAGTGAGTAATAAGTTGTGTATGCAAAAATTACATTACGCTAAACGGAAAGATTAGTGCATATTACCATTTACCAATATCAAGGCTAGTACTTTAGTCATTTTCTGTAAGACCAAATGGGTATGTAACTAGTATAAGTAATATTAGTTTTAGTAGTGAATGGTGTGATGACACATGACCAGCGTGTCGCCACATTAACCAACACCATAAATTATTTAAAGTTTCCGCAAGTTGGTTGAATTAATCCACATAATTGTTTTTTGTTCGGTTCAATCGAACACTGTGACAATACATGTCATTTGCATAAGATGATATCAATCCAAATTTCTTTAAGAGATCGATAAGCTTTGAATGATTAGTTTTACATAGGTAATCACAATGGATATAAGAAATATTAGATGGTGTTAGTGCATATACTTGTGCATCAAACATTTTACGGTTCCATCTTAGGGGAGCAATGAAATTTGGGGATGAAATTACATATTCAATTCCTCTATAAAAATAAATCTCAAGATTTTTACAGTACTTTATTTCCTTAGTTCTTGCTTCTATTTTATCCAAAAAAATGAGTGTATGTATGTAATTCCATAAATATACCAATACACATATCACAACTTGGGATCCCAATGAATCGTGTCAAAGCCCAAATATGTCAAGATCCCGAAGGTCAAATTCTTTTGACGTTGTTGGATTCATTAAGCAATTTCTTATATACTTGCTAAATAGACTTATGAACTTCTCTAATACTCGGTTACATCGCAGTCATTAGAGATAGTGCAAAGGAAGTAAACTGTAATCTCACTTATTTATTTCACATGAAAAAGTCGTTGACATAAAAATATTTAAAAATGTACAATGGTTCGATTGTTTCTTGTTGGCTCTTGTTACATAGTGCCAATGGACATAGTACATAAAGATTGAATATAAACTCAATTTTTTTTGAGTAATTTGATACAATCGTAAAATGATATGCTCATCCCATAAGGTATGTATTTTGTGAATCCCAAAGGATTAGAAATTAATAATCCTTACTAATATTATTAGGTTTAACCACATATATAGTACTATTATTCTTCATTACTACTGATTTTGGGAAACACCTGATGCATTTCTTTGCATTTAGGTATTCATGTCATACTAATATTTTGTGAAGTATGCAGTACTTCGCAAAGTCAAAATATTAAAAATCGAACCATGTATATTAAGATTCAAATATTCTTAATTCATTGAGAAAATTCATAACTTTGGTTGTATGTCAACGATTGCATCAAGGTCTTGTCCAATCCGAAGGTACTTTAATATTGAAATTTTAGGCATATATAATTGCCATTATATCTTGAAAAATTAGTGACAGACTGTAATCGAAGTGTGAAATATTTTGAATTGACATAAATTTGTGTCGCTCTTAAAATTGAGGAGCTTTCTCCTCGTAGTTTGATATTGAATATACTTTTTCAAATTGTCATACTCTCATTATTCTATACTATTTTTGTAAGAGAGAATTTCATTACTCATGTCATATCCCCTATACATTTTTCAAACGGTACATTGTTATCAATTTCCATGGATCGGTTTGTATGAACCTACATGTTCATAATATTTACCATTTGCTTTAGGGTTATTTCTTCATTATATACATAGTTCGTTCTGAGAATTGTTTTCTCTTTTTTTTTTTCTGAAAGACATTTGTTTGTCTTGAGAGACATTTCTGTCATTCAAGATTGTAAATATGCTTCCAAGTTATGTGCAAGAAAACATGTTTGCATAATTCGATCATGGTTGAGTCTTGGTTGACTTGTAGGGAAGGTCGATACTCAAATTATTTAAATTCCAATATATGTTGTGTTGGTTTAACCAACTGTAAATAGAGTACGAGACTTATTAGTTTCACAGTCTAAAATTCGAAATAGACTTACAAAAAAATTAAACATATAAATATACATTATGGCCAATTTGGAGCTTTTATGAAGTTGCTTTATCATAGTAAAGATATACAATTTAATCAATTTCTAAGAAATACAAATCGGATTGCAAGACCAAGAATTGAAATGGTCGTATTTTTCACTGCTTCATGAAAATACTTTATCCCAAGAATATCTTTGTCCTCTATTTATTTGAACTATAAAATGAAATTTCGTTATCATGACAATGCTCATATCATATGCTAAATAACATAATTATAAAAATTATATAAACATAGCATATGCAACAAATAGAGCATATCATTTAACATGGTTAAATAATTTACAAAACTCATGATACATGCCAATAACCATATATATATAATGCTTTAAAATTTTAATTCATAACATCATGATTTAATGACATGCTAAGTAATTAAATTTTGATAAAAAACATAACATATAATATGAATAATATTTATAGAGTACTTTGCTCACATAACATATATAATTTCATTTATATGAATGAAATTTAATGACAATGACAACACTAACTTAAATCTTACTTGTAAGTTTGCCAAATAAACTGCATATAATACGGTTGTTCTTACATACGTCGAATATGATCGTCATGTGAATCGGTTGCTCTCACGATCCATTGTGAATGACAATTAATTAATCACATGCAAAAACAACCATATGTAAATAATTAGTCACTTGTAAATGTGTTCTAAATATCGGAGATATATCGGTGATATTTAGAAACCGATAGGATAAATGTCATATCGCCTTAATATATCGGTCAACTCAAAATATCGGGTCAACATGCGATATATCAGTGGATTTTTTTTCGTTTGACTTTTTTTTCGGTGGACTTTTTTTTGGTGGACTTTTTTTTTCCATGGACTTTTTTTTTCGGAGACTTTTTTTCTGATGATTTTTTTTCGATAATTTTTTTTCGTTGACTTTTTTTTTTGGTGACTTTTTTTCTTGTTACTTTTTTTTCGGTGATTTTTTTTAAGGAGACGATGTCGTTTTAAGGAATTTCAACGCAAATAGACAGAAGGTGATTTATGAAGATGACTTTATCTTAGAAGATGAGGATGAAGATAATGGAGAAGATGATTTTGACTTTGATTCTGATGATAAGAGAGTTTATAATGGATGAATGCATAATCAATATCTCAATCTATCTTTTATGCACCTATTTTTGTTCAATTAGTACTTAGTAGTTAATACTATTTGGTATATTTTGAATATTTTGAAGTATATGTTTATAAATATATTAAATTTAAATTAAAAATTAACAAAAACGATAAATCCGATATAATCCGATATATCTCGATATATCCCCGTTATATCCTTATTTTACAAAACCGATACGATGCCGATAACCGATATTTAGACCATTGCTTGTAACTATACAAGTCTAATTTAATTTACCTTTGAGTAACAAAAGTAAATAGTCTTATCGTAAAACAAGTAAATTAGATTTACAATAGCTATTTAATTTTTGTAAAATAGCAAATAGTGAGCAGTAAATATTATTAATTGTTGGAATTTTTTTGCTAAAAAGGTAAAATGTCCTTTGGGTTCGTAAGTCGGCTCAGATCCAGAGCTTCCGGTCGAGTACGCTGGGTGCAGCGCTAGTCCCTCATCAGAGCAGTGATGATGCAAGACAGCTAGATCGACGTCGATCAAGGCTGGGCTTGGGTTGTTTGCCTTGGCTGCTTGAACACCAATAAAGGACAACGTCGATAGTACTGGGTGGATTCCAGTGTCTCCGAAAGGAGGCGGCGCTGGGGATCGGGTCCGACGTCATTCTGGGTCACCGATCCAGGTGTATCTGACTTGATCTCTGAATTTTAGATAGCATCAGGGCCACGTCATCGGAGATCATAATGGAGTGAGCAGGCATGTCGATCTGAGGAGCAGTAATGGGGGATCACTGGTGGAGAAAATCGGCGCGGGGAGGGACTTAGGCTACCGATATGGGTTCTGATCACATCGATTGAGTTTGTCATTGCTTTTCTTGCACCAGAGAGGATCATCGACGCCTCGTCGAGATAGGGGTCGTCTGGTCGACGTTTGGGCTGGGCTGAGGGTCGATTTGTGGTGCGGCCTTTGGGTCGATATGGCAGAGGCAGCGTCAATGCATGGATGCCTGGGCAGAGGCTAAGTTACGCTATTGGCGCAAGTCACCAGCGACTTTTGTGGTGCCCAGAGAAGATTTCTGGGTGCCCTTTGAATTTCGAATTTTTTTCTATTTTGCCATTTTTTCGACAGAATTTTGTTTCTAGGATTTACATCTCTCTATTTTTCTTCCTTTTGCCTGAAAACTCAAAAGGGTAAGCAACGTGCTGATAACGTGTTGTAGGAAAAATAAAATGGTCTACTCATCTCATTGATAATTCCCTTTATATAGGTGTCAAGATTACAATAGAAGTAAATGGTAATTATAATGGTAATTAAGGCTACATAATGGTGATTGATCCGTTACATCCGTTGACCATAAACGTCATTAACTCATTCCTTTATTTGCTTTAAAGAAGACACACTAATGGTGTTTTTCCTTCAACAAAATAATAAATTATTCCTTCTATGGTCTTGGTATAAATTATGACATTATGATATTCAATTTAATTTTCATTTAATTATACATATTTGTATTTAATTTTATAAAATAGAATAGGGGAGCTTTTGGAGTTGAGGCCATTTTGTTATAGAGATTTGGTGATTTCATCTTCAATAATAGAGAATTTTAAAAGGAGTTGTTGGAGATGCGCTTACCTATCTAGTTGGATGCACCCCAAACTTAAGTTCGAAACCCGAAGCTATCAAAGTGACCAAATAGTCAAATACTTTACTACAGTGCACAGTTAAAGGTAATGCACCAAATGATTGTTAACACCACCCCCTGAGTGGGGTGGTCTCCGGCTTAATCTTCTCCTACTCCGGCCGCCGGAACCTAGCAAGCCTAGCTGGTGAGCAATCTGGTCTGGTAACCTCACTGCATGCATGGGTATCACTATTAACGCCACTCAAGGTGGCTCCCCTAAATTACAGACGCTATGCGCTGACACACATTCCCACATTAGAGGAAGAGCCATGAACATTTCCCAATGCACCAATAAATAGGCTGCCTAAACCGCCTAAAAGAGGCAACATATTCCTAAGTCCTTAACTCTCGAACTTATAATGCACCAGATTCTAACTTAAGCTTCGGTGGGTCAAAGGTCGGCACACCGCTGACCTTTTGACTTTCACTTGTGTTGTGTGCAGGTCCCACTGAACTGACACATAGGAATACAAAGCTACGAGGATAGGTCCCCTGGATTTAACTCCCGTAACATTGGGCACTAGAAGGAGGGTCCTCGTCATAAAGACTCTTCCAGCTTGATAAACAATGGTGACCCTAAATAGACACGAGAACCTATAATTGCCTCGCTGGTCCCCTACCCCGGAGGCGGACACGATACTTTCCCTAAGACTGTTCCCTGATCCGCAGCTCGGAGTTAGGGGGAATTTCCCTAATTCACAAACCACATCCAGGGGAGGTCATCCCAAGTTCCCTTCACGGACCCCCAAGCCGCACTGAAATTGGATCTCCAAGACTACAAGAGGCTCCAAACCGAGATAGATTTAGAGTGCCACGCTTGCTCCTAAACTTGTGTCTTGGTCACCTCCACCCCCCCGGCCCACCTGTAAAGCCAAGGCTGGCATGGCCGATATCTCGACTTGTGTAATACCCCGAATTTTCGGATTTAAGTCGTATGATTCTTGTAATTACTAAGCTTGGTAAATTGAGTAAAACTCGCATTTAAGATGGAAAACATTACGTTTTCAGTGGCTTGAGAGTCGAGTTTTATTCCGTCACTCGTCTCTGAAAATTCTAGACATAGGTTGTAGAGCTAATCGATACAAGTTTGTGGACATGCAGCACACCTTAATCGGATGACGTATGTGAAAGTTATTATCGACGGAAGTTGGTTTCCGATTTTGGAAGGCTATAAAAGGACTTTTTTTTGGAACTTTCCAAAAAAATCAGAAATTTCCCCTGGTTTCTCTCTCCTCTCCCCCATCTCTCTCTCCCGTCGCCGATTCCTTCACCGACAATCTCCCTCCCCCGGCCATCGTGCACGACACCGCCGGTGTCGTTGGGACTGCACGGTTGAGCCACATCGATCTGTGGTAGCGGGAAACCACCCCGCGCTATGACGCATCGCCACCGAAGCAGGGCAGTTGCTGCATCAGCGAAATCGGCGTAGCCGACTATGCTGGAGCTCGGGGCCACGACGGCGAGTCTTCCTCCTGCCTCCTAGGCATGATTTCACCTAATGTGAGGCTCAAATCGAGCCGCAGCTACTCCGATCTCCAAATCCCAATCCGGGATCTTACAGCAGCGATTCCCGGCCGGCTTGGGACAAACTAACGGTATGGTTGCGTCTCTCTCCTTTTGATCTATGTTTTTCATGTTGGAAGTTTGTTGATTTGAGGAGTTTTGGGCGAAGGTGGTGGTAGAGCGTGTACCGCCGTCTTTGGCGATGCGTGGGAGGATGTGAGGGCGATAGGGGCTAGGCTATCGAGCTAAGCCGGCGTAGGAAGTGTAATTGCGGGGTTTTGGGGGTTGAGTGTGAGGTCACGCGCGCCTGTTTGATGAACAATGTTTCATGAACAGTAATTTATGAAGATTAGTTTGGGAACAGTGTTTCACGATAATTAATCGTCGCCTGTAATTTTACGTATAATTTTTCTAAGCACTTTATCATGCTATTAGGCGACCGATGAAACGAGTGAGGGAAACACTATCGGTGTCATAGGAGTTGCACGTAGGAAATAAGGTGAGTAAATCTCCCTATGACGAGTCTACCCTTGGCGGCGACTCATATTTACGATTTCTTAAAAATATTGAACTACAACATGTATATAATATAGTGGGCTGTGTATGTGTATTAAAATGGTAAATACGATACATATATATGGGTTGCTATATTATATAATGTTACAGTTTTTATTTCCAAATGAGTTTGTATTGTGGTGACTATATTTATATTGTTGGGAAAGAGTCGCTTGGTTGTAGTACAATAAACAAGTGTTGATTGTTATATTGTACGTGGTTTTAACATTGAGTCTTGTTAAAACATTTTTCTGGTCTTCAGACATTATTGGCAGTAATCAGAACCAAACCTTGGCCCGATGTCAGTTATGATCAATTAGAGCTCTAGTCTGTCTGCTGGTGTACTGCATAAGGGGTAACAGATGGGTTCCCCAATGTCTTATGAGTACACATATGTCAAATATTATTGGACAACCAAATCGGTCGTCCAGTGTCTCATGAGTACACTTATCTTTAAATGTTATCAGTTATTTTATTTTTTATCCGATGTATGTTATACTGTTGGTTTACGTATACAAGCTGCCAAGCTTACCGGGTTTGTGTTTACAATCCCGGTGCACCTATTCGATGGTGTAACAGATTTGGAGGGTTTACTCTGAAGATTGCCGAAACTTATTTCTTCTGATTGTGGTGAGGATTGAGTGAATGAACATTTATATTTGTCATAATACTTGAGGTATAAACTGGTTATGTATTATTCAAGTCGACTGAGTCGTACTAGGGACTCAGTATAAGATGATTTCAATATATTTGAGATTGTTTTAAAGTTTTCATGGATTCGATTTCGAGTTTTATCATTCCAAATTTCGGGGTTGTGACAACTTGTGGCTCCAGGATGTCCAGCGCTCTGGACACCTCTCCCGACCTCCCAACCACTTCGGGATTCTCCCTCCGCCCTTTCTCCAAATCAGTCATCGCCACCACCTCTTCTTCCAGAGGACCATCCGTTCACACTCCCTCCTCCGACCCATCTAATGGCTTTCCATCTTGCGCCACACCCCAATACGCCGCCACCGCCAGAAAACCCTGCCTCGCCACACCCCAGTTCTCCGGCACCGTGAGAAATCCCTGCGTCACCTCCACATCCACGTCCTTCGAACCCCACTCCCAGAAGGCGTCCTCAATCCCCTGGACCACCTCTTTGTCCGTCATCTTGTCATACGGCCTGACTCCTTCCTCTACAACAACTTTATCTCCACCGTTGCTGCAATAAATACTTATTAAACTCCTGCCACAGAAAAACTATAACAACGGCTCAGACCATTCTCCTACCGGCCGATTTGACAACGTTGTACGCTTGATACACACCTATCTGGCACCAACGGTAGACTAACCTATCTGCCTGCTGCATAAAGGCGAGCATGCACCTCATCAGTCGCTTCTCCATCATCGGCGACAACTCTGTATGGATTGGCACTGCAAGCCAACATTGTTAGACTACGAGTATGATACTAATGAATGGGCAACATATAAAGAAAAAATTACACAGCGGTTGGAAAGTCCCCGGGACCTGGAAAATTGACATCTCCTTCTGTCACAGCCCTTCTACTACAAACGCCCGAACCCTCCAGTTGGTCGGGGTGGAGCTTGGGCGTTCGAACACCAACGGGAGATACTTCTTTCCCCGGGGCACCCATCCTGATGCAACCCTTGCTCCCCCGTGTCGGGGACTACTATTGTAATAACCCTAAATTTCAAACAATATTTGAGTTTGATTTGAATTCTATAAAATTGTGAAATTTAATTAGAATGGATGCGATTGGTTACGACGTTATGAAACGAGTAACGGATACGTTATCGGAACGTTTAATTCGAAAAACGTTACGTTTCCGAACGATTATATAGACTTTTATTCCGTCGCTCGGTTTCGAAAACTTTCTTCACGAAAGTTGTAGAGCTCGTCGATACGAGTTCGTGGATATGTGACGCGTTCTAATCGCACGTTGTACGTAAAAGTTATTAACGATTGAAGTTAGTTTCCCATATGGAAAGGGGTATAAAAGGAACATTTATCAGTTAGGGTTCCAAAATTGGAAACCCTCTCCTCTCTCTTCTCTCCGCCTCCCTCTTTTCTTTCTCTCCTTTCTCTCTCTTCTTCCCCGAACTCTCTCCCTCTTCCTCTCGGCCTCACCATCGATGTCCCTTCACAAGGAGACGTGGTCGTCACCGCCTAGGCCAGGAGCACCGCACGGCTCTCCTCTCCAAACCCCGAGCACGACGTCACCTTTCGTGCCACCGTGAGGCCTACGCGACGCCACCAAGCCACTGCAACTCGTCGCCGCTCGACCTCACGCAAGGGCTCGGAGGAGGGTATCTTGACGTCGATTCTCACCCTTCGCACCACTTGCCCTCAGATTTGGGGCCAAATCGTGTCGATACGTGTTCACCCCGAGAGATTGAACATCGCTGACAAATCCGAGTTCCTCGATGCAAGATAGGGGTTTGTGACTTCAAATCGAGGTATGGTAGGATGTAATTGATGGATTGTGTGTGTTTGTTGTTGAATTTCGTTTGATTGGAGACGAATCAGAAGAGGGGGGAAAAAGGGAGAGAAATGGGGCGGCGGTGGCGTGCTACGCGCCGTCCCTGGGCTCGGCGCGTGTGCCTCACGCGCTGCCACAGTTAGTGGCGCGTGAGCGTCACACGCGGCCTGCCGGAGGGTGGCGCGTGTACCCCACGCGCCGCCACGTGCGGCGGCGTGAACAGTGATTCCGAGAAGGGTATTTTAGTAATTTACTTACGTACGATAAATGTAAATGTAATTTTATTTACGTACGGTAAATGTAAATTAAATTTTACGTACGGTAAATGTAAATTAAATTTTACATACGGTAAATGTAAATATAAATTACTTTCAGTAATTGTAAAAAGGAATTTGTAAAAGGTAATTTAGTAAATTTTATTTACTGAGATTTTATTTACATTTTGAATAGTATGTATACGTACAGAAATACGTAAACAGTAAGTATACGTACAAAAATACGTATTATTTGTGTAATTTTACAGTAATACGTATTATTTGTGTAACTGTACAGTAATAAATGAACAGTAACCGTGAATATTAACTGTGAACAGTAACTTCGTATAAACAAAAAATTGCTGAACAGTAACCGTTTATTACTGTTTCGGCATTTAAAGGTTTACGAAATGTTTCTAAATTCTTTTCTTATCTTTTCAAGGTGATCTATAAAGCGAGGAAATGAATTATCTCCGGAAATTGTGGGATTACGCTCGAGTCATTAAGGTGAGTAAAATCTCACATATTTAGGAATCTACCCTTGCGGTGATTCCAAGATTTTTGCAAGAGTTTTATATATTGAAATACGACATGTATATAATATAGTGGATTATATATATATTGTATAAATGGTAATAAGTACATATATATAAAGTTTGCTACATTATATACTGTTATGAATTCATTTGAAATAGGTCATCTCGATGACAAGTATGTGATTATATTATGGAGTTTGTTAAACGTTTTGTCTTCGGACTTGTTGATAAAATTATGACATGTATATGATATAGTAGATTATATATATATAGTATAAATGGTAAATAAATACATATATATAAAGTTTGCTACTTAATATACTGTTATGATTTTATTGTGTTGATGTCATTTTAATGACAAGATTTTATCGAGCATGAAAATTTGGATTTGTACAATATGATGTGAGATTATTGTACGTGATTTAACATGGAGATTGTTAAAATGTGATTTGTCTTCGGACGTGATTTTTGGTACAATATGATGTGAGATTATTGTACATGTGTGGCAAGTCGGAACCTAGCATTTGGCCGGGCGAAAGTTACGATACAGTTAGAGCTCTAGTCTGTCTGCCTTAGTACTGCATGTGAGGTAGCGGGTGGTTATCTGCTCATGGGTACTTAGATTGTTTTGGATGTTGGGTAGCGGGTGGCTATCCAATATCGGCGGTGTATTACGAGAGGGGTAACAGATGTGTACCAGCGTTCTTGGTACCCGTATTATAAATGCATTTGGGTAACCAGAAGGGTTACTTAATTTTCTCATGAGCGTTTCATTTCATATTCCTTTGGGACAACTAGATGGGCTGTCCATTGACTCATGAGGACATTTATATTTGTTGATTTGTGATTTTTCATATATTTTGATATGCGAATTATATTTTGATTTTACTCATACGAGCTATAAGCTTACCGGGTTTGTGTTTACAATCCCGGTGCACCAATTCGATGGTGTAGGGGATAATTCCGCAGGTGCTGATTAGTGGAGATTGAGTGACGACTCCGGAGGCTCGAAGTCGTTCGTATCCTGCTTGTGGTGAGGTTTTCTAGCGAGGATTTGTGTGTGAGAATTGGTGTGGTTTTATTTGTGAGAGATTGTGAGGATTATTACATTCCATCTTATGTAATGTTAAATTATAAATTGGGTTGTAATAATTTGGTTTTCTGAGTTGTATTGAGAACTCAGTGATGATCCGCTGTGCACTTAAATGATTTCGATTTCATTGATATTGGTTTTGGTGTTCTAACGACTTTGGAATTTTGAGTTTTTAAGCTCGAAATTTTAGGGTCGTTACAGTTGGTATCATAGCCTAAGTGCGTATTTGGCGATTATCTATACCATCCAGGAGCGATGATCCGACTGCAGGCGGGCACCCATCACATGCTCCCCGGTATTGATATGTCGTCGGGTACGCGAGAGTGTTTTAGGAGCCATACCATACGGTTTGGTCCTCTAGGGAGTATCGTGATGATACTTCGATGATTCATCGTATTCTGAATTTCATGTTGATGTCTATTGAATCTGTTTTAGTTGAATTCGAGACTTCACAAGTATTGACTAAGTGTTTCATTGTTTGAAGGTGGTGAACGCTGATAAGGGCCGAGGACAGGGCCGAGGACGGGCGAGAGGCCGAGGTCGAGGTAGGGCCGCAGGCCGAGTTAGCAACGTGGAGAACCTGTATGAGGAGGTCGCTCAACAGGAGGAGCAGGTTGAGCCAGCTCCTGCGGTTAGAGATGACGGTCGAGTGTTGAAGCTGATCAAGGATATTAGTGCACTGTCAGCGCCGACCTTTCATGGAGGACTAGATCATATGGTAGCTGACCATTGGATCGAGGGTATGGTGACTTATTTTGAGATGATAGAGTGCACAGAGATTGAGAAGAGAAAGATAGCAACATTCTTTCTCAAAGGTGATGCTCTAGACTGGTGGAAGAGCATGAGACAGACTGTGGATATGTCTACATTCACATGGGGAGGTTTCACCACCATATTCCGAGAGAAGTATTTTCCAGCCTCTGTACATGAGGACTTAGAGTTGGAGTTTCTGGCACTGGTGCAGGGAGACATGACCATTAGAGAGTATGATGCTCGATTCTCGCAGCTGTATCGGTATGTCAGGCCTATGGGTACGACCGCTTTAGCTCAGAAGTATCTAAGAGGGCTGAAACAGGAGTACAAAACCATGATATCAGTCCTTTGCCTGACTACTAGGGAGTTGATATTTGAGAGTGCCATGAACTTGGAGCAAGCAAATAAGACTCAAGCAGGAGAGGTGGGAAGCAGAGATATAAAAGGAAAAGGCAAGGCAATCTGTCCAGGTAGCGAGCACTCAGGACCGACGAGTAGGTCATGGAAGAGGCCAAGACCCCACTATCAGGTTCCGGCAAGGGCGACACCCCTAGCTAACAGGGCTGCACCATTCAGACCATTGGCAGCGGTGAGGTGTTATGGCAGCAACGAGATGGGACATTACGCCTCAGCATGCCCGAAACCGAAGAGAACAGGCTGCCACCGGTGCTGGCAAATGGGACACATAGCTCGAGATTGTACCCGACCACTTCAGGGTAGACAGGAACGGCCGCAGAGACAGCTACGAGCGGGCCAAGCTAGAGTGTTCGCAGTGGGTCAGCGAGACACAAGAGTGGAAGGTACATTATCACTGTTTGACTACCTTGCTAGAGTAGTGTTTGATACGGGAGCATCACATTCATTTGTTGCTAGTTCGGTAGTTGAGATGCTAGGATTGATTCCTACCCCTCTTGGGAACGCCTTATGTGTCACTTCGCCTCTTGGAGTGTCACTTGAGTTAGAGACAATCTGCAAAGCTTGTCCGATTTTGATTGGGAGTAGAGAGTTCTCTGCTTCGTTGATTGTGATTCCGGACCACACTTATGATGTGATCTTGGGGATTGATTGGTTGAGACCACAGCATGCTGTGATTGATTGTTTCGACATGGTGGTGTCATTTCATAGACCTAGGGAGCCTGCGTTCCGTTACCGTTGCCTCAAGTCCGATAACGCCATGAGATCAGGAGTTTTGGCACATGTGGAGTCAGTGGATCAGAAAGTAACTATCGCAGACATTGTGGTAGTATCTGAGTTTGGTGAAGTGTTCCAAGAGATACCGGGGCTACCTCCTCGAAGAGTGGTAGATTTCTGCATTGATGTAGTACCTGGTACAGCACCTGTGTCAAAGGCGCCCTATAGAAAGGGGCAGAATGAACTTAAGGAGCTGAAGGTGCAGATCGATGAGCTACTAGACCAAGGGTTCATTAGACCTAGTGTTTCACCTTGGGGAGCACCGGTGTTGTTCGTGAAGAAGAAAGATGGTTCTCTGCGATGATGTGTAGACTACAGAGAACGGAACAAGGTGACCATCAAGAATAGGTACCCCTTACCTAGGATTGATGACTTGTTCGATCAGCTCAAAGGTGCTACGGTGTTCTCTAAGATTGATTTGAGATCCGGTTATCATCAGCTCAGAGTGAAGGAAGAAGATATATCGAAGACAGCCTTCAGGACCCGGTATGGACATTATGAGTTTGTTGTCATACCATTTGGTCTAACGAATGCACCAGCTGTCTTTATGAGTTTGATGAACCAAGTATTTAGCCCGTACTTGGATGAGTTTGTTGTGGTGTGTGTGGATGACATTCTGATATACTCCAAGACACAAGAAGAACATGTGGTACACCTGAAGACATTGTTGCAGACCTTGAAGGAGGCGAGACTGTATGCCAAGCTAGAGAAGTGTGAGTTCTGGAAAGAGGAGGTCAAATTCCTTGGTCATGTTGTCTCAAAATATGGAGTACTAGTGGACCCGTCAAAGGTAGAGGCAGTAAAGAATTGGAGTCGTCCGAAGAACCCTACGGAGATTCGTAGTTTCCTCGGTTTGGCAGGTTACTACAGGAGGTTTATTGAGGGGTTCTCTAGTATTGCATCTTGATTGACCAAGTTGACCAAGAAAGATACTCCGTTCGTGTGGACGGATGCATGTGAGGAAGCATTCAGCAAACTAAAGACCAAATTGACCACAGCCCCAGTGCTGACGATTCCATCAAGTGGTGGTGGCTATGTCATTTACAGTGATGCTTCGCTCCAACGTTTGGGTTGTGTGTTGATGCAGCACGGAGGAGTTGTTGCTTATGGCTCGAGACAGTTGAAGATTCATGAGAAGAATTATCCGACACACGACCTAGAGCTTGCAGCAGTGGTGTTTGCCCTGAAGATTTGGAGGCATTACTTGTATGGAGAGAAGTTTCAACTCTTTTCAGATCATAAGAGTTTGAAGTACTTGTTCTCTCAGAAGAAGCTGAATATGAGGCAGAGGAGATGGATGGAACTCCTCAAGGACTATGACTTCACATTAGAGTACCACCCGGGGAAGGCAAATGTGGTGGCTGATGCCTTGAGCAGAAAACCGAGAGGCGTGGTAGCTTCACTTATGGTCCAAGAATGGTTCATGCTGGAAACTGCATCAGAGTTTGATTTGGTACCATCGGAAGGAGAACCAAGGGTCTTTCTTGGTAGTGTCATGGTGCAATCCACATTGATCACGAGGATAATACAGGGTCAGGCGCGGGATAGACTCTCTCAAGCTAAGTTGGGAGATCTTGTAGTTGATACGCTTGATGAGTGCCCTTCTGAGTGGAGAGTTGGACCCGATGGAGGGTTGAGGTTTGGGGCAAGATTGTGTGTCCCAGATTGTGATGATCTCCGGGAGGAGGTCCTTCGTACGGCACATCGATCGCGTTATACCATTCATCCAGGGAACAACAAGATGTACAAGGACCTTTGCAGCCAATTCTGGTGGAACGGTATGAAGAAGGATGTAGCGGAGTTTGTATCGAAGTGTCTTACATGTCAGTAAGTGAAAGCAGAACATCAACGACCAGCTGGCATGTTGAAACCACTGACTATTCCTCTTTGGAAGTGGGAGCAGGTATCTATGGATTTTGTGACCGGATTGCCTAGATCGAAGAAGGGTCACGATGCCATATGGGTGATTGTCGATCGGTTGACGAAGTCGGCTCATTTTCTCCCAGTTTCGATGAAGTACTCAGTGGACGTGCTTGGGAAACTATATGTGGATGAGGTAGTGAGAGTACATGGTGCTCCAGTTTCTATTGTTTCTGATAGAGATGCACGTTTCACTTCGAAGTTCTGGGGTGGTTTACAGAAGGCGATGGGCACTACCCTGGATATGAGTACAGCTTTTCACCCTCAGACGGATGGACAGACGGAAAGGGTGAATCAGGTGATGGAAGACATGTTGAGAGCATGTGTGTTGGATTTCAAGGGTAGCTGGGAAGATCATTTGAGATTGATTGAGTTTGCCTACAACAACAGCTACCATTCCAGCATCGGCATGTCGTTCACCGATCTGTTGGGCCGAAGGTGGTGATGAGGCACTGATGGGTCCAGAGGTGGTTCAGGAAACCACGGAGAAGATCTCGATCATTCGGGATAGAATCCGGACCGCTCAGAGCAGACAGAAGAGCTATGCGGACTTGAAGAGGAGACATGTGGAATTTGAGGTCGGTGATCATGTTATCTTGAAAGTTTCACCTATGAGGGGTGTAGTAAGATTCGGCAAGAGGGGAAAGTTGGCACGGAGGTACGTTGGGCCCTTTGAGATACTTGAGAAGGTGGGCGAACTAGCATATCGACTAGCCTTGCCTACTAGCATGTCGGGCGTTCACAACGTCTTCCACATTTCCATGCTGAGGAAGTATGTACCAGATGAGTCACATGTGATCGATCATAGCACCATTGAAGTGAAGGAAAATGCCACATTTGTTGTCGAGCCGGTTCGTATTCTGGATAGATCCACAAGGAAGCTTCGGAGGAGAGAAGTTGAGCTAGTCAAGGTACTGTGGAGTCACCATGATGAGGGTGATGCATCTTGGGAGCTAGAGTCAGACATGATGACTAGATATCCACAGTTGTTTATTGAGTGAGCTTGAATTTCGGGACGAAATTCCTTTAAGGGGGGTAGATTGTAATAACCCTAAATTTCAAACAATATTTGAGTTTGATTTGAATTCTATAAAATTGTGAAATTTAATTAGAATGGATGTGATTGGTTACGACGTTATGAAACGAGTAACGGATACGTTATCGGAATGTTTAATTCGAAAAACGTTACGTTTCCGAACGATTATATCGACTTTTATTCCGTCGCTCGGTTTCGAAAACTTTCTTCACGAAAGTTGTAGAGCTCGTCGATACGAGTTCGTGGATATGTGACGCGTTCTAATCGGACGTTGTACATAAAAGTTATTAACGATTGAAGTTAGTTTCCGATATGAAAAGGGGTATAAAAGGAACATTTATCAGTTAGGGTTCCAAAATTGGAAACCCTCTCCTCTCTCTTCTCTCCGCCTCCCTCTTTTCTTTCTCTCCTTTCTCTCTCTTCTTCCCCGAACTCTCTCCCTCTTCCTCTCGGCCTCATCATCGATCTCCCTTCACAAGGAGACGTGGTCGTCACCGCCTAGGCCAGGAGCACCGCACGGCTCTCCTCTCCAAACCCCGAGCACGATGTCACCTTTCGTGCCACCGTGAGGCCTACGCGACGCCACCAAGCCACTGCAACTCGTCGCCGCTCGACCTCCGGCGACGCAAGGGCTCGGAGGAGGGTATCTTGACGTCGATTCTCACCCTTCGCACCACTTGCCCTCAGATTTGGGGCCAAATCGCGTCGATACGTGTTCACCCCGAGAGATTGAACATCGCTGACAAATCCGAGTTCCTCGATGCAAGATAGGAGTTTGTGACTTCAAATCGAGGTATGGTAGGATGCAATTGATGGATTGTGTGTATTTTTTGTTGAATTTCGTTTGATTGGAGACGAATCAGAAGAGGGGGGAAAAAGGGAGAGAAATGGGGCGGCGGTGGCGTGCTACGCACCGTCCCTGGGCTCGGCGCGTGTGCCTCACGCGCTGCCACAGTGAGTGGCGCGTGAGCGTCACGCGCGGCCTGCCGGAGGGTGGCGCGTGTACCCCACGCGCCGCCACGTGCGGCGGCGTGAACAGTGATTCTGAGAAGGGTATTTTGGTAATTTACTTACGTACGGTAAATGTAAATGTAATTTTATTTACGTACGGTAAATGTAAATTAAATTTTACGTACGGTAAATGTAAATATAAATTACTTTCAGTAATTTGTAAAAGGTAATTTAGTAAATTTTATTTACTGAGATTGTATTTACATTTTGAATAGTATGTATACGTACAGAAATACACAAACAGTATGTATACGTACAGAAATACGTAAACAGTAAGTATACGTACAGAAATACGTATTATTTGTGTAATTATACAGTAATACATGAACAGTAACCGTGATCAGTAACCGTGAACAGTAACTTTGTATAAACCAAAAAATTCTGAACAGTAACCGTTTATTACTGTTTCGGCATTTAAAGGTTTACGAAATGTTTCTAAATTCTTTTCTTATCTTTTCAAGGTGAACTATAAAGCGAGGAAAAGAATTATCTCTGGAAATTGTGGGATTACGCTCGAGTCATTAAGGTTAGTAAAATCTCACATATTTAGGAATCTACCATTGCGGTGATTCCAAGATTTTTGCAAGAGTTTTATATATTGAAATACGACATGTATATAATATAGTGGATTATATATATATTGTATAAATGGTAATAAGTACATATATATAAAGTTTGTTACATTATATACTGTTATGAATTCATTTGAAATATGTCATCTCGATGACAAGTATGTGATTTTATTATGGAGTTTGTTAAACGTTTTGTCTTCGGACTTGTTGATAAAATTATGACATGTATATGATATAGTGGATTATATATATAGAGTATAAATGGTAAATAAATACATATATATAAAGTTTGCTACTTAATATACTGTTATGATTTTATTGTGTTGATGTCATTTTAATGACAAGATTTTATCGAGCATGAAAATTTGGATTTGTACAATATGATGTGAGATTATTGTACGTGATTTAACATGGAGATTGTTAAAATGTGATTTGTCTTCGGACGTGATTTTTGGTACAATATGATGTGAGATTATTGTACATGTGTGGCAAGTCGGAACCTAGCCTTTGGCCGGGCGAAAGTTACGATACAGTTAGAGCTCTAGTCTGTCTGCCTTAGTACTGCATGTGAGGGAACGGGTGGTTATCTGCTCATGGGTACTCAGATTGTTTTGGATGTTGGGTAGCGGGTGGCTATCCAATATCGGCGGTGTATTACGAGAGGGGTAACAGATGTGTACCAGCGTTCTTGGTACCCGTATTATAAATGCATTTGGGTAACCAGATGGGTTACTTAATTTTCTCATGAGCGTTTCATTTCATATTCCTTTGGGACAACCAGATGGGTTGTCCATTGACTCATGAGGGCATTTATATTTGTTGATTTGTGATTTTTCGTATATTTTGATATGCGAATTATATTTTGATTTTACTCATACGAGCTATAAGCTTACCGGGTTTGTGTTTACAATCCCGGTGCACCAATTCGATGGTGTAGGGGATAATTCCGCAGGTGCTGATTAGTGGAGATTGAGTGACGACTCTGGAGGCTCGAAGTCGTTCGTATCCTGCTTGTGGTGAGGTTTTCTAGCGAGGATTTGTGTGTGAGAATTGGTGTGGTTTTATTTGTGAGAGATTGTGAGGATTATTACATTCCATCTTATGTAATGTTAAATTATAAATTGGGTTGTAATAATTTGGTTTTCTGAGTTGTATTGAGAACTCAGTGATGATCCGCTATGCACTTAAATGATTTCGATTTCATTGATATTGTTTTTGGTGTTCTAACGACTTTGGAATTTTGAGTGTTTAAGCTCGAAATTTTAGGGTCGTTACAACTACAACGACCAGTAGGCTAGGAACTCTCGCAGCACGGTTTCCTTTGCCTTAACGCCCGGAACACTGCTATGCTCCCAAGTAGTTTCATCCACATATAATGCGTGACTGCCCCAGGGCGATATTCAAGCAGGATAGAAGGTGCAAAACGCCGAACGCCATCGAGACTGTCAACCAGCATGACAACGCTTGCTTTGTAATGCAGCACACCCCTTCCAGCAGCATGTGGAACTACTCCCCTGCGGCCAGTGACCTCTGACTGATATCCGCCAGGATATGGTATACCTCTTGGATATTATCCAGTTCTTCCCCCATCGTGTCGCGACCAGGCGGATCCACCCTCTTGGCGTCACTACTTATTCCCGTATCCTCATTTCCTTTTTTCTCCGCCATCTCGATACCCTGCAACAATAGACCGTGCGGGTTACTTGATGACCACACATTGCTCACATGGGAAAACCCCCCCCCCCCCCCCGAGTCACAATCTCCCCACCTCACAGTTTGTTCCGGTGTGTTGGAAGCCGGCGCATCCGAGTGCAAGTCCTCAGATCCGCAACTCCCAACAACCCCTGCTGATTTTCCGATTCGCTATAACTCCCACACCACACCAATTAACCCACGCCCATTAATCTCATCACAAACCAAAAAGGCGAAAGAAAACGGGAAAATACCTCTGCTGGTTGTGGTAGAACTGAAGTAGCGATAGCCGTGATTGCAAACGCCGGAGTCTTTACTCTTTTTCGATCACAGTAGCCGGAAATTCTTCTCTTTCACTCCTCTTTTTTCTGCTCTCTCTATCAATTTTCCACAAATGTGAAACAAGAACACAGTTCACTCTCCTTCTATATATAGCCGCTCAGGCTGATCCGGGCCGTCAACCCAAACAACCCCCTACAGTCGGATTGACGCCGCATGCCTTACTAACAATAAAACCGCCTTGGTTACCCATCCGACATGCCCTACGCGCGTGTAGTAACCAGTAAAACCCTGCTCCCTCACCTTCCCTCTAAGCTATCATTGCCGCTGATGTCACAGTCGCTTCGTTTCCTCAAAAGACCCACGCTTGTTCCCTGCATTAATTGTCCTAACCTCCTGGGTGAGTTGGCCACTCGCATCGGGCTGTTTCGATCGTTTCAGCGGGGGACATTCTTTGATTGGAGACTTTGGGGTCTCGTCATATTACTCTTGACTAAGGCAAATCACCGACCCGTGCCACTCTCCAGATCCATGGATGCTCCGACCGTGTTAGTTAACCTATGAGCCTATCCCCGTAATCCTAGGTTACTCTCTAGGTCCAGGGATGCTCAAATGTTAGTTAACCCATGCGCCTAACAGCATTTGTTAGTTAACCCTTATCTAAAATTGAGGTCCCGACCACTCTCCAGGTCCTAGGCCACACTATAGGTCGACGACGCTCGCGCACCTGGTTAACCATGTGTCTGGTGCGGAGGTCTTTGACCAGATCCATGGGTGCTCCATACGGTCAGCACCTGACCGGGAAGTCAGTACTTGACTAGGCGGTTAGTACTTGACCCCGAAATACCTAGGTCACGCCACCCCTTGAGTGGGATAATCTCCGGCTTAATCTCCTCCTATTTTGGCCGCCAGACCGGTGGACGGAACCCTAGCAAGCCTGGCTGGTGAGAAATGTGGTCCGGTAACCTCACTACATACACGAGTATCACCAATAACCCCACTCACGGTGACTCGCCTAAAGGACGACGCTATGCGATGGCACACATTCTCATATTGTAGGAAGAGCCAGACACATTTCCTAATGCACCTATAAATAGGTTGCCTAAACCGCCTAAAAGATGTTATGTATTCCTAAGTCCTTAACTCTCGAACTTATCCCGCACCGGATTCTAACTTAAGCTTCAGAGAGTCAAAGGCCGGCGCATCGTTCACCCTTTGACTTTTACTTGTGTTGTGTGCAGGTCCCACTGAGCAGACACTTCGAAATATAAGACTACGAGATTAGGATTCCCGGATTTAACTCTTGTAACAATGATTAATATATAGCTAAAAAAGTCTTAGAAGTTCAAATATATATATTTTTCAAATATCCTTTAGATAATCTATGGGAAAAAATGGAGATGTATGATACTTTGAGGAAAGAGAAGTAGGTTGAGGCGTGTGGAACACTACCCTTAAGAGTAGATTTCTGCCCTTCGGAAATAGTATCTCGGTGTAGCAAGTAGTAATGATCTACCCTCCAGGGTACAACAACCTCAATTCTAGTAAGCGTACACTCACAATACTAGGATCGATTTTCGCAGCTTGAATCTCTCTTTGGTAGGACTGAATAGAAAATGGAAAGGATGGAAGTCTTAGTTATGTATATTCTGATATGGAATACTAGAGCTTTTATAGGGAAAAAACGATCAATGAAATAATGATTTTAAATGATATGATTAAGGCTAAAACGTATTTCATTGAAGAGATATGAATCACAACTCAATGGCATTAACACCAAAGAATAAAAACGGAAGAAACAGAAGATATATATGACAATTATAATTAGAACGTTGGTGATAAACCCAACTGATGGTCTATATGTATACCATTAAGGGAAGTAAAGTCTATGACCATTGACTCAACCACAATTAATGGAGATGTATTTTGAAATATTTTTGGATAAACTCCAATAATCCCCCACTATTTCAAAATACGAAAACGAGCAAGTGTAGAAGAAAGAATACCAAAGAAAGTGAGAATCAATGCCTTAGAACTGGTGTCTGTTGGACTATGAACCAGTCGTAGGACAAATTAGTCATGACACACGAAACCTCGGTGAAAGTGAAAACTTTCTATGAACCAATAATTTTCTATTGTGAATCAGAGAACTAACCATCCACATTGACTCTCGGATCAAGCTGCTCGAAGCCGGGTGGTGCTAATAGGCCATGCACCATACCTGGATGTTCATGAATGCTCTAGAGAGTATGCCTCAACTCTCATAGGAAGCGGCCTCACTTACACATTCATATAGGTGAACCCATCAAGTGTGTACTGCAATCAAACACACCACCCAAAATTATGGGCTATGAAATTCATTAAGAACGTACGTTCAACCTTACACGTTGCAGTTAAAGCACTATTTATTTACACCATAGGAATGAACTATCAATAATTTATTTGATAGTGCACCATTGACCAACAAGTGATTTGTTTTTACCCATATGAACCTAATTCATGGGATCTCAAATCACATAGGTTGGGTTACCCTCACTCTTGGCCTCTGTTTATAGGCATAAGCCCCATTCCCCTCGATGTATCACTCACTAGCTTTTGGCCTAGTGGTTTTGTTAACGGATCCGCCAGATTTAATTTTGATTTTACATAATCAATGGATATCACACCATTCTCAAGCAATTGCTTCACAATATTATGCCTTAGGCGTATATGCCTATTTTTCCCATTATATGTTTTGTTTTTAGCTCTAGCTATAGCAGCTTGGCTATCACAATACATAGACACCGATGGAACTGGATTCTTCCATAATGGGATATCTGCTAAGAGGTTTCTCAGCCACTCAGCCTCCGTACTTGCCTTTTCTAAGGCCACAAACTCAGATTCCATAGTGGACCGAGTTATCACAGTTTGTTTGATAGATTTCCAAGATATTGCACCTCCACCAAGAGTAAATACATACCCACTAGTGGATTTTGTTTTATCTGAATCTGAAATCCAACTAGCATCACAATAACCCTCTAGTACACAAGAAAATCCACCGTACCTCAATTCATGATTAAGAGTACCTTTTAAATATTTTAGTACCCTTGAAACAGCACTCCAGTGGTCCTTATTTGGATTATGTGTATATCTGCTCAATCTCCCAACTGCATAAGATATATCTGGTCTTGTGCAATTTGTTAGATACATTAAACTACCAATTATTTGTGCATATTCAGTTTGAGAAACACACTCACCTCTATTTTTCTTTAATTGAATACTAGCATCATAGGGTGTTGCTACTGAATTATAATCAAAATGGCCAAACTTTCTTAATACCTTTTCCACGTAGTGCTCTTGAGAAAGAAAGATGCCACCTTTTGTTCTAGTAATCTTGATTCCAAGAATCATGTCAGCGTCACCCATATCTTTCATATCAATATTAGATGCTAGCAACAATTTAGTCTCATTGACAATATTAAGATTAGTACCAAAAATAAGCATGTCATCAACATACAAACATATAATCACATATGAATCACCAACAGACTTGCTATATAAACACTTATCAACATTATTGATAACAAAACCATTGGAAAGCATAACACTATCAAACTTGTCATATCATTGCTTAGGAGCTTGTTTCAAACCATACAACGATTTAACAAGCTTACACACTTTATTCTCTTTACCTTTGACGACATAACCCTCAGGTTGATCCATGTATATTTCCTCATCTAATTCACCATTCAAGAAAGCGGTTTTAACATCCATTTGATGAATAACAAGATTATGAACAGATGCTAATGCAAACAAAACTCTAATAGAAGAAACTCTAGTCACATGAGCAAAGGTATCAAAATAATCTAGATCCTTCTTTTGCTTATAACCCTTAGCAACTAAGCGTGCCTTATACTTATTAATTGACCCATATGATTTGAGTTTCTTCTTAAAAACCCATTTGCACCCTAAGGTCTTAGTCCCTAGTGGTAAATCCACAAGTTCCCAAACATGATTAGAGAGAAGTGACTCTAATTCATTATTAATGGCTTCTTTCCAGAAAGGTGCATCAATTGATCTAAGGGCTTCGCTATAGGTCTGTGGGTCTTTTTCAACTAAGAAGGTATAGAAATCATCACCAAAACTAGTTGTTTTTCTAGCTCGTTTACTCTTTCTTGGTTCTGAATCTTGGTTCTCCTTAGGTTTTGATGTAGAACGAAACACAACAACCAGTTTGTCTCTACCATTTATCTTAGGAAAAATGGTCTCAAAGAAGGTTGCATTCTTACTTTCAACAACGGTGTCAACCTCCATTAATTTTTGGTCACAATTGGTAACTAAGAATCTATATGCTGCACTATTTTCAGCATAACCTATAAACATGGCATCAAAAGTTTTTGATCCTAATTTCCTCTTTTTCGGTAAGAGAACCTTTGCTAAGCACCCCCACACTTTAAGGTATTTCAAGTTAGGTGCATAATGTAATAACCCTAAAATTTCAAACAATATTAGTTTGATTTGAATTATATAAAATTGCGAATTTTAATTAGAATGAATGTGATTGGTTGCGACATTAAGAAACGAGAAACGGAAACGTTCTCGGAACGTTTAATTAGAAAAACGTTACGTTTCCGCAACGTATATATCGACGTTTATTCCGTCGCTCGTTTGTGAAAACTTCCTTCACGAAAGTTGTAGGGCTCGTCGATACGAGTTTGTGGATATGTGATGCGTTCTAATCGGACGATGTATGTAAAAGTTATTAATGATAGAAGTTAGTTTCCGATTTGGAAAGGGATATAAAAGGAAATTAATCAGAATAGGGTTTCCATTTTCAGAAACCCTATTCTCTCTCCCTCACCCCCGCGCCTCCCTCCTTCTCTCTCTCTCCCTCGCGACTCTCTCTCCCCGACCCTCTCCTTCCAAGCCGACGACCCCCCTCCACCCGCCTCCGTGCTTGACACCACTGGTGTCACTGAGACCGCGCGACCACGACGCAGCGACCAGTGGTAGCGGCGACGCACCCCAAGCGGGGATCGAGAAACGCCGACGGAGCTTGACCTCGGGTTCGTCGATTTCGACATGGCCGGCATCGCAGGAGCTCGGCACCACCACCACAACCTCACCCCCTTCCTCCACGACACGTATCAACCCACTGGAGACTCACCTCGAGCAGCGACGCCATCGATCATCTTTCCTCCGAACCCGAGCCCTCACGGCGACTTTGGAGCTCCTCCGAGGGAATCCGACGGTCCAAAACATCGATAGAGGTAACGAATAGCTTCGTGTAATTGTTGTGATGGTTGTTGATGATTTTTGGAACGTTTTGTTTGTATTTGTGGAGATCGGTGGATTGATGAACACCGCCGCCTTAGGCGGCGCGTGTAGGTGTATGGAAGGAGTAGGAGGTGGCGCGAGGCCATAGGAAGATAGAAGAGAAGGAAAGGAAGAGATTGGGCACGGCGGTGGCGTGATACGCACCGTGGTGGGTGTCGGTGCGTGAGCGCCACGCGCGGCCTACCGGAGGTGGCGCGTGCACCCCACGGGCCGCCACGTGCGGCGGTGTGAACAGTGTTTCCGAAAAAGGGGTAATTTTGTAATTTATATTTACGTACGGTAAATGTAAATTTTATTTACTTACGGTAAATGTAAATTTAAATTACATTCAGTAAATGTAAAAACTAAATTCAGAAGGGTAAATCAGTAATTATTATTTACTGAGACAGTACGTACATTTGAATAGTTTTTATACGTACAAAAATACGTAAACAGTATGTACACGTACAGAGATACGTATTGGATGTGTATTTGTATATTAATACATAAATAGTAACAGTGAATAGTAACAGTACAAACGTTTCTAAATTCTTGTCTTATCTTTTCAAGGGATCGATAAATCAAGGAAATGAATTATCTTCGGAAATTGTGGAATTACGCTCGAGTCAATAAGGTGAGTAAAATCTCACATATTTACGAATCTACCCTTGCGGTGATTCCAAGATTTTTGCAAGAGTTTTAAATATTGAAATACGACATGTATACAATATAGTGGATTATATATATATTGTATAAATGGTAATGAGTACATATATATATAGTTTGCTATAATATATACTGTTATGAATTCATTTGAAATATGTCATTTCGATGACGAGCATGTGACTTTAATGTGAAGTTTGTTAAACGCTTTGTCTTCGGACGTGTTTATAAATTATGACATGTATATGATATAGTGGATTATATATGTATTGTATTAATGGTAAATAAATACATATATATATATATAGTTTGCTATATAATATACTGTTATGATTTTATCGTGATGATGTCATATTGATGACAAGATTTTATCGAGCATGTGATTTTGATTTGTACAATATGATGTGAGATTATTGTACGTGATTTAACATGGAGATTGATAATATGTGATTTGTCTTCGGACCTGATATTTGGTACAATATGATGTGAGATTATTGTACGTGTTTGGCAAGTCGGAACCTAGCCTTTAGCTGGGCGAAAGTTACGATACAGTTAGAGCTCTAGTCTGTCTGCTAGAGTCCTGCATGTGAGGTAACGGGTGGTTATCTGCTCATGGGTACTCATATTATTTTGATATTGGGTAGCGGGTGGTTGCCCAATATCGGCGGTGTATTACGAGAGGGGTAACAGATGTGTACCAGCGTTCTTGGTACCCGTATTATAAATGCATTTGGGTAACTAGAAGGGTTACTTAATTTCTCATGAGCGTTTCAGTTCATATTTCTTTGGGACAACCAGATGGGCCGTCCATTGACACATGAGTGCATTTATATTTGTTTGATTTCTGGATTTTTCGTATATATTGATATGCGAGTTATATTTTCATTTTACTCATACGAGCTGTAAAGCTTACTGGGTTTGTGTTTACAATCCCGGTGCACCAATTCAATGGTGTAGGGGATACTCCCGCATGTGTTGATTAGTGGAGATTGAGAGACGACTCCGGAGACTCGAAGTTGTTCGTTACCCTGCTTTTGGTGAGATTTCTAGAGTGGATTTGTGAGTGAGAATTTGTGAGCATTTATTTGTGAGTTTTGTGAGAGATTGTGAGGATTATTACATTTCCATTTTTATGTATGGATTACAAATTTGGGTTGTAATAATTGGTTTGTCTGAGTTGTATTGAGAACTCAGTAATGATCCGCTGTGACATTTTAAATGATTTCGATTTCATTGAGATTGTTTGGTGTTTAACAACTTTAAAATTTTGAGTTTTTAAGCTCGAAATTTTAGGGTCGTTACACATAACCTCTCCATAACTCATATGCAGTTACTCCCGTCTTCTTGTAGGGTATTCTATTTTGTAGGTGACATGTCGAAAAAATAGCTTCCCCCCACAAGTTCTTCGGTGCTCCCGAACTTACTAACATGGCATTCATCATATCTTTCAAAGTTCTATTTTTCCCCTCAGCTACCCCATTAGATTCCGGAGAGTATGGTGGAGTAAACTCATGGATTATGCCATGTTCTTCGCAAAAAGAGCTAAAAGGATTTGAATCATACTCCATTCCTCTATTAGTTCTCAACCGTCTTATTTTCCTATTGAGCTGATTTTCTACTTCAGTTTTATATTTCAAAAACATTTCACCTGCCTCATTTTTATGACTAAACAAATAGACCATAGTGTACCTAGAGTAGTCATCTATAAAAGTGATATAGTACCTCTTACCTCCTTTAGACATGGTCTGTGATAAGTCTCCAAGATCACTATGAATTAAACCAAATAACTCAGTTTCTCTTTCTACATATTTGCAAACCTTTTTAGTTGACTTAGATTCAACAAAAACATCACATTTTTTAATTAGAGCAAGTAAAAAAAAAGAGCATGCACGTTTCTTTCATTTTCTTAATATAAGAAGCACTCAAATGACAAAGTCTAGCATGCCATATATCTTACGAGTCAATGAAGTAAGTAGAAGATTAGATGCATTTCCATTAATAGGCTAAGAGACATTCAGTACAAACAAACCTTGATAGCAATACCTTTTCCCCACAAATTGACCATTCTTATTTCAAACAATCTTGTCAGATTCAAAAACAACTTTAATGCCCACTTTACCAAGTAAAGAAACAGACACAAGATTATGACGAATCTCAGGAACATAAAGCACATCACTAAGTGAAAGAGTTTTACCAGAGGTTAATTTGAGAAGCACTTTTCCCTTACCCATAACTGGAGCGGATCTTGAATCACCCATAAGGACAACCTCATCACCTTCTTTTATTGGAGTAAGTGAAACAAATGCACTCCTATTTGCACAAATATGCCTCGTGGCACCCGAATCTATCACCCAATCCTTGACATTGGTCACCACATTGGTCTCAGACACTACTGCAGCAATAATCTCATCTAATTCTGCAAGGTTAGCACGGGCAGGAGGGTTGTTTCCCTTTCTTTTGTTGCACTCATTTACATGGTGCCTAGGTTTTCCACAAACAAAACAAGTTCCCATCTTCTTAAAAATTTTGTTGAGAGGCTTCAAATTTTTAACAAGCTTGTGGTGAGATTTGTTGTCATGCTTGGTGAAAGATTTGTAACCATAATTGAAATTTTTACCTTTCGAAAGCTTACCTTCCTCGATCAAATTTGCTTTCACCTTTATCTCCTTGGCTTGTTCAACTTTATCCCGTACACGGTTCGTCTCTTCAATTCGTATGTGCACCACAACATCTTCAAGACTCATTTGCTTCTTTTTGTGCTTAAAATTGTTCTTATAATCCTTCCATGATTCTGGCAGCTTTCCAATGAGGCTTCCCGACAAAAATGCTTCAGGTAATTCAATGCCTTCAGTCTTCAGATCATTGACGACCTTGTGAAATTCATGAATTTGAAGTGAAACATCTTTCTCCTCCACCATTTGAAATTTTAGAAAATTCCCAATTGCATACTTTTGGGTTCCGGCATCTTCAGTCACGTACTTCTTGTTGAGAATCTCCCAAATTTCAGCAGCGGTCTTGTAGGTACAGTAGATGTCGACAAGCTCATTCGAAAGAGTGCTCAAAATGGTATGCCTGCAAACTTTGTTACCTTTCTCCCACAAGGCCTTCAACTTGTCATAGTTCTCGCCTCCTTCCTCTGGTTTAGGCTCCGTGAGATAATCAGCAAAATTCATGACATCAAGAGCAGAGAAAACCCTCTCTTGCCATCTTTTGAAGAATGAGCCATTGAACACATCGATCTTGGACACATCTGGGATTTTGGTCAAAACAACATCCATGTTTCTACTCTTAAGACTATGGAAAAAAATGGAGATGTATGATACTTTCAGGAAAGAGAACTAGGTTGAGGCGTGTGGAACACTGCCCTTAAGAGTAGATTTCCGCCCTTTGGAGATAGTATCTCGGTGTAGCAAGTAGTGACGGTCTACCCTCCAGGGTACAACAACCTCGATTCTAGTAAGCGTACACTCATAATACTAGGATCGTATCAAGCAGCTTGAATCTCTCTTTGGTAGGACTGAATAGAAAATGGAAATGATGGAAGTCTTAGTTATGTATATTCTAATATGGAATACTAGAGCTTTAATAGGGAAAAAACGATATGATTAAGGCTAAAACGTATTTCATTGAAGGGATATGAATCACAATTTAATGGCATTAACAACAAAGAATAAAAACGGAAGAAACAGAAGATATATATGACAATTATAATTAGAACGTTGGTGATAAACCCAACTGATGGTCTATATGTATACCATTCCCTTAATGTAAAGTCTATGACCATTGACTCAACCACAATTAATTGAGATGTATTTTAAAATATTTTTGGATAAACTCCAATATAATCAAGGAGACATTGCTATGTGACATTCTCTCTACTGTTCTCTCAGTTTCGTACTCTCCGATCAGCGTAGATGTCCACTATAAAATGACTGGTATATCATACATATATAAAAGCCACATTTGTTGAGGTCATGAAAATTCTTTTGTAAGCACCACACTATTAAAGGCGACAAATGCCATGTGGCTTTTGTCAATCCTTTGTAGTGGCCGTTCCCGCTATTATTGATGCTTCTCTGGTAATATGGTAATATGGTGAAACTCTGGTAATATCGGTGAATGTAAAAGACTAAAAGTACAGATCTTTTGGCCCCTTAAGTGCTAACTCTATCGATGTCCACCGTGGGTCGATCGACTCCTTGCTTGCAGTGGCAAGGTTGGGAATTCTAGTCAACGATTGGTACGCTGACAAAAGTAGAACTGGATTTCCGGATTCGTCTATGGTGCAGCGTTATATATCATACGTACCGAATCAGACGGTTAATAGAGGGTGTCTTAAAATGCACGTGGGATCTGTGAGGTGTATGAATGGTGGATTATAGATATGTATGGTATGCAGCGCTACACCATGGAATTTCTCTTGGATCTCCGTGCGTTACCCGAACGGCTGGTGTTCCTCCTCCAACAAGTAAGGATTAATTAAAATGTTGGTTTTCAAGATCGATTTGATTTTTAGTAACAATGTAATCGAAACTTCCAAGAAAGCATGCATGGTCACCGCGCGCTGAGATCCCCTCTCCAGCATTCCTTGCTGCCATCAAAGCACGCAGACCCCTGATGCATGGGGCATGCTGTATTCTCAAACGCCTTGGAGCAATATGTAACATCCGCTATAAGCATTTACACCGTATCAGAAACGTACTCCACCCACCGGCCGAACCACCAAGCCAACAGTGCTTAAATGAGTTCAATCCATACCAACGGAAAGCCTACTTCACAACTCTGTCATAACCGATCGATCGAGGCGCTAGAACCACTGAACTACTAGCCGGACAGTCCAAAGAGTGCATGAAAACTGAAGTCAGAGTCTACGAACAAGAATACCGCTGTATCATCAATATTGAATGTTAATAGTAATATTCTTCCCCTTAAATACAGCAATATGATTGAGAGAGGTGAGAATCATAGTCAAACGGTAATATATGAATACATGAGGTAGTGCACATATTTAGGAAATGCTCAGCTAGGTTGAAGACACGATGACTGGCTAGTTTATATATGGGTCAAGAACTACGTACTAGTACAGTTGAACTTAAACTAAAACAATAACAAAATGAACACAAGATACATTAATTGGGTAACGCTTTCTAGGTGAAGAGGTGATCGACTGATCAATCTTTGGAGATTAGAGGCTGAAACCCATGCCGAAGAGTTGCTTTCCAAACTTTGTCAATGTTGGACATGGTGTAACCACACTCGTGCTCATTCCAACCTTCCAATGCATGCATTATTCCTGCTATGCGCCACGCACTCATCACTCTCCTAGGCAGCCAATTCTGATCACAGTATATAACTAAACTTTGGTTAACTAATATTTCCTACTAATTAATCAGATTAATGAACGTAACATAACAAAAAATTCATTTTTGGTTACTAATTTGCCCACCTCACAGGAGTAAACATTCTCCAGAGACTTGGGGATCTTCATTGCTGGTGTGTGGTGGTAGAAACAGTCTCTGCGAAACTGTTGTGGGGGAAATTGAGAGAAAGGAACAAATATTGTTCCTTTTGGTGCACTCACCTGTTCTTGTTTACTCAATTCATCTCCCACCAGCCAAACCTGCATTGCATACAGTTCTAGGTGAAATATGTTGAATGCAATTCTACTAAAATATTTGATAGACAATTTAGGTTTGAATATCAATCCCATCTCCCACAAACAATTATTTCTCCATGTAGCTCTGAAGTTTAAACCCTAATTAATTCTTAGAAAAGTAGAATCCCTTTTCTACGTACCGAGAACAATTGTAAAACAGAAATATATTTCTTCAACTAATTTGCTATGGTTACTAAACATCCAGGTATGAACAGATATAAAGTTATAAACAAGGGTTTATGAAGTTGATGTCGAGAGCAAAATTTTCTTTACCTTTTGAGCATAGCTTCTGTCATGAATAACTTTACCCTCTGTAGTATTTAATGATTTGGTGAGCTTCAGATACTCAGCCTTCTGTAATGTAACTACCTAAAACAATTTTATCCAAAATGAACCTCGTCAGGTCTGTTAATTACATAATATATGAATAATACTATGAAGCAATTTTTAGTTATATGAATTAGTAATTAATTGACATATACCTGCATATCCCTTTGGCACAAAGAAAAGGCAAGGGCATAAACAACTTTTGTGAGGTTGCCAGTAAGGAGGACCTGGGTTGTCCCTTTCGGAATGCTGTTAAGAATGACAGCCACAGCTAAGCTACTCCCATCCACCACCTTTATTTTCAGTCGTGGATTCCTTTGCACATATATACCACCGTAACTATTGAGCCCCTCACCCTGCAGTAATCGAAATATATGAAAAATGGGATCAAACAATATTGATGTAACCCAGGAGATTCGTATATACATATATCAACCAAATTAATTAAGGATCCTAAGGGTTCATTTGAGATGTATGTATGCAATATGGCCACTTAATTAACGTAGCATCAAGATCTTAATGATAGCGTTAGATATTTTTACCCACCTAGCTATACGTACCTGGCTATAGATAAGGTTACAAATAAATGACACACACCAAATATATAAATTCATGCACAGTAAGTCAAAAAGATTAATTAAGGACATCAGTGAGCTTAGATAAATTGGGAATAAAACGTGAAATCATTAATTAAGTGAAGTGATGGAAGAAATAATAGAGATCTAAACTGAAACTTACGGACTCTTGCACACTATAGTTACCTGATTCAAGAGACCTAAACTTATAACTTTGGCACCCTTTTGCTCAGCTTCAAGTATGGCATCCTCAATCGCTCTGTTAATGGCTTCATTTTTCCATGAGAGTGAGTACTGCAACTCACATATAAAGGTAGCAAACAAAATAACATTATTCACTGGATTCGGATTATATCAACATGGTATCAATATAATATAGAGCATGAAGTTAAGTTGCTTCCCACCTGCAAACTATATTTCGGAATAACCCAAGTTTGTAGTCTGTGTTTATCAAACCGCTGCCTCTCAATAACAAATGAACCGCCAAATATCCGAGTTAGCATCATGGACCATAATGTCACTGGCCACAACAGCCATAAGTACCAGGTTGAAGTGTGTGGATTAGAGGCCAAGGAAGCAAATGCCAGCGGGAGTTGGTAGATGGATATGGCTGATGGTAAATGGGTTAGATGCACCACATCAGGTGATTCCCCTTTCCTGAGTGAAGATTCATGTAGAGTTTCACCAGACTTGTCCATGGTACCATACATGTAGTCATAGATTGGCATGAAGAGGGAGTAATTGGTTCGAAACTGTGTGTGATGCAAAGAGTGGTACCTGCAGATCACACACGTTAGAATTATACAGAAGCAGCTGCACTGATGCTGAATTAGAAGGCGATTCAGCACTGATCGATAGTTGCACAAAAATTATTTTTTTAACAATGAAGTTTTACGATCGTTTTATACTTAACAAAATAAAAATGTACAATAATTTGATACTAGCTTATCAACCAGGAAAAAATATCAGTTGTTAATTAGCTAGTTCAACTATCTGGGTGTCTTCTTCATAATGTAGGTAGGTGTAGGACTTATGTGTCTATGCGCAGACACATTGAATTACATCAATTAATTAATACTTATACAAAACAGAAAAATTGTCAGATTGAAGAAAACTTACGAGGGAGTATAGATGAGATACTTAAGAGGAGGAATAAGGGAAAAGATCCAGTTTGGAATGAACTCGAAATTGCAGTGTCCCAAGTTGTTCATGAAGTCGATATAAGTAATGTAAACAAAATAGGATGTGATGGAAGCTGTCCCGATCCACAGAGTAGATATAATTGGTATTGCAAAGAGCATGAAATATGTTATGTGCTCCGCGAATGGGTGAGTCACAGCTGAAATATACATAGTCAGTACTTAATACTTGTTATTAATTGCAATTACCTTCTCCCTGTTATTATAAATTAGGAGCAAAAAGAAAAAGTCTTTCTTCGTCTTGATAATAATTATTATTATTTGCCAGATTTATATGAGATAATTAATCAGACAGAACTAAGTAATGCAGCATAAATAACCAAATATAGGCTCCGGCCGTTACAGAGTACAGTACAGACAAGTATGGGCAAACAGCTACTAACCCCGTGTAGGGTAAAACACAATAATCTACGTACTAAGCACATGCATCTATTCGTACCGTACGTACGGTTAGTAAAGTAGAATTAAGTTGACATACCAAACAGTGAAAAGAGGGATTACTGATTATTATCTTCTTCTTCTTTTTTTACTTTTTTTTTTGAGTAAAACCTAGGGATCATTAATATTTTATCAAATCGATCTATTCAAGATAATGATATTATGCATGTTCTGCTGATCCACTATTTGTAAAATATGTAATCTATATCGGATAGTCATACATTATAGAATAAACATATCAACATTGCTTATTACTAATAAGATGAGCTTGAATATAACTGATCGAACAATACTTACTTTTAGTAGGTCATATATGACAAAAACATGTTATTTCCATGTTGGGAAATGTCTTACAAGTAATTGGCTCAGTGACAATGGAAGAATGATGATGAGAATGGTAGCGAGTGTATAGGAAATGGTGATGAAGTGCTCTGTGTAACCAGTAGTAGAGGTACTCGACCGGACCAGCATGAAGCAGCATCATCATGACCAACCCATCTCCCCTCCAAATTGGTAGGTTAGTTTTAGCCCTGGGCAGGATGCACCTGCCCAAGTAGAACAGTATTCCGTTGAATATGATTTGATCATCCCTGTCAGAAACAAATCGAGTTCAAATTTTAAAAACAAACGTACGTACACTAACCCCATTACTTCATTTTAACACATGAGATTGAGTCTTAAACTCTTAATTTAGTTCAAGTTCGCTGCGCAAACACCAGTTACCAATCTCTTTCTCTGTCGACTTGTTCGAATTCGAGGCCCTTGTCAACGATTGCTTTGCCTCTTGCAGTTTGATAGCGAGAAAGTGAAATCCACACCTGGTTGTGGAGCATCCTCCACAGCAGAAATGGAAATACGAGGATGTAAAATAGATCTGTGCCTTCGTTTCCAAACATGTGCAAGTATGTGCTGTGAATCACCCAAGGAGCTAACACCACGTACTGCAACAACAACAATTTCGATCAACCTCATCTACAGCATTCTCACCAAAGTAATCGACAGAGTAATATCATACCGGTAATATATAACCAGGCCATAATCTATAGAGAGATATACAATATATAGTAGCCAGCAAGCATTCACATAGAATAGGGAAAGGCAGACCTTAAAGCTCCCCAGAGGTGTCCATGGCCAGTCAGTAAGAATTCCAGGTGTGGAAGCCATTTGTTTGTTTCTGAGTGATGACCTCTATATTGGGCTTCGATCAGAGGTTTTTATATAGAACGTATGACGATACAAGTGCATTGGTAATATTAGAATTTTTTGTACGTAATAATACTTATTCCTAGAATTGTATGTTAATTATCGATGAGATTTTGCAATGATACAAAATTAGCTTGATTGATTAGGGTCAGTAAGTTCCACTAATTTAAGGTTTTGTTTTGTCATTTTGAGGGATCCTTTGCTTGTAGGATCCTTTGTATGCGTGTTTGAATCATATATTAATATCGTGATTCACTTTTCAACTAACTAGACCGTTGAGGCCGGCTTCGAACTATATAGATCAATGGACGAACAAAATTTATCCTACGTAGTGCGTACCCGATTTGATGTTTATAATTGCAAATCTGAATGTTACCAAAAAATAACTATCAACTTGACAGAAAAGGTTAGTGAAATGATATATACCCATGTAGACTCTGAGGACTCTGGATCCTTATATATTCAAGAACCGGGATTGTAGCAGAAATGAGGTTTCTCATTTACTCTTAATGCAGAATGTTAGATGCGTAATTAGCGTATGGTAACCTATTATATACGAATTATAGGCCACCCAATTATTAAAGTGAAGTGAAGTCAAAACCTAATGAATCCGAGGTAATCTATTTGGATTCATAGAGGTCAGTTTTCCTTCTTTAATTCTTGGCATCTAAATTTATAGTTAATATTTATCTGAGATTAAGTACAAGTACATAGCTGTTGATTGAAACATTTTAAATCATCAATTAAGCTGAAAATTTCAATGTATGGACGTAGTCTATCAATTAATTATCTAACTGATGAACTTAATAGTTAATATGATAAAGAAATGGAAGAAACTATCGTACCCTTTTCAAATTTTATAGGTGAAACGTCAAGAAATAATGAGCACAATTTTTGTACATACATGTCCTTTATATCCAAGTATCAGTATTATTACTATCCTTCTTTGTTCCCGTATAGTACAGTGTTACTGTTAGCACCCATCATTTTCTATATCAACCTCTGAAAAACAACATATATTATGTCTTGCAAACAAAAAGATTAAAAAAAAAACTTTTACGGGAAAATTTATAAAGAACAAGTAAAAAAGGAAGCTAGGGTACGTCGATCTAAAGAAAATGTATGATACATAATGGAGCAAGTTTTTCTATTTTGGTTGAATTGATTGAAACATGTAGAAGATGGCTACTTATACAACACAAAAACGGCATAAGAAAAGAGGTAAGGCTTCTACCTATTTAGTATGGTATGGTTATGATTTATGAACGCTATATAGATGATTACAAGCTAGAGAGTATGGCACAAATTGGTACACCTACTGCAGTATTGTACTATGTCTTCTTTTTTTTTTTTGGGCCAAACACCATTGCAGTAGAGTATGTGCGTTCAACTAGTTATTATGTATGAGAGCTGAAATTTACACCCAAAATTATAATCCACATTCCAACTTTTCTCATTTGGTAAAACTTTTTTTATAAAGAGACAAAACTTGAGTGGATAAAGATGAAATTTAAGTTCCTTATAAAAGAAACATAAAATATGAATTGTAAAAAAGAGTGTAAATTTCAACTCCCTTATGTATATGTGTATATGATTACTTACAAAGTAGTTGTTACATAGGATTATGAAGAATTAATAGTTATTCCATTGATATGGAGTCAGATTCTGCAGGCTACGAGTTTTATTTGAAAGCATTTTATATGTATATGGAAATTCTGTTACACTTGCACCTGGAAAATCCATGATGTGAGGGGAACACATGAAAGGTCTATTCCAGATGATATTCAGTTTTTATGGATGTGAAAGCCAAAGTGTTATTTCTGTGACTCTTCTCACCTAATTTATCAAAACGCTATATCTGGCGAGTCGACCACTTGCTTTTTACGCTAAAACAGTAAAACTAGGTTTGTTCAAATTTTGCGCATCAATTTGCTCACCATCAAGTCCACCTATGCATTGGCAAATACATGTTTACTTTACGTATGGAAAGAGTACTACATCTATATTGATGATTGCATTGGTGAGCTAATATGAACTCTAATTAATTAGTCACAACCTAATTTTAAAAGAACACGATTTTCATTTGCTGTACGTGTGTCATGCATGTTACTAGCTTTGTCTCAGATGCAATAACGTAAATAAATACATTGTTAGAATTGGCTTTCACGTAAAGTTTCAGTAGAGCCGTAAATTTGTTAACAGAAAACGCATTGTCTTGCGATTTCTTAAATTTAAGAAATAAGTCATAAAATGAAAACATTATCAACCATGTTGCACTTGTCAATTCAACCCAAGACATGCCTGAATTTATAAGCGAAATTCTAACGACTCTAATGTAACAGAACTTGGCATCTTCTTGAAGCAACTTTATACTTACATAAACCAAACGAATAATAATAATAATAATAATATCAACAAAAAATCAGGTGAGGCTCGAGACCGAACGAGTTGATTCTTATGTTCTTACGTATACCATTCCTGCTGGTACCAAAATTAAATGAAAAAAAAAACGGGTAGGAAACTATGGTTCTTCCATACATATACTGATGTACTGATTCCTTATACTAGTCATACCAATAAATTGGTTCAGTATACCCCTGAATCAAATAGGATTCCTTCTTTTTTTTTTTTGGTAATGCAAATAAGATTACTTGATGGATTGATGTATCGGTACACTAATGTATTGTAGACTAGTTTGTTAAAATTTAGCATGCACCTCCTCTCGCATGACTTCTATAAACAAGAATCAATGCAAAAACTATGCTAGCCAACAACTTGCTGCTTGATGTGCAAGTTAATTAGATTTTATATAAGCTAAAAACCTAGTTAGGGAGTGTTGGCATAGGCTTATGCGTAGTCATAATCAGCGCGACTATTAGCACATTTAAGCTCAAAAGCAGCTCAACCCCGCAGTACGAGCATGGAGCCAGGTATGTCAGTTGTGCAACAAGCCGTCCCACGTCTCAAACCAACTACGGCTGAGCTCGCATGCGCGTCTCAAAGGAAGCTCCAGACAACACCCCAATTAGACCAAGTCCCACATCAGAGGATGAGTGAATGATCTACCTCAACTCAACTATTAAAGGTCAAACCCTTGTGATAGGAGCACAAAGTGTGACGTTCTTAGTGTTTATATGCCCTATTCTTATGCTTTGTTACTTCTTATTTAGTTGTTTTAGGTTCATATTTGTCATTGGTATGTTATAAGTAGAGCTATTTCAAATTGAATGATTTGATGATGAAATTGTGCTAAGTGTTAGAACTCCTTATTGAGCTAGGATTCCTTACTCGACTAGGACTCTACTTTCCTATTTTCATTATTTCATATTCCTTAATCAACGATTTCTTTTCAGGAAAGTCAAATCATATTTGGAAAGGAAGTAGAGTTGCCGAGTTGCATTCCTAGTTGAACAAGGAAATCATATCCGAGTTGAAGAATGAGAAGAGGAGGCCGGCCTAGCTACTCCTAGTTGGACCAAGATTGTTGCCGTGCAGCCCTTAAGTGATCTCCCTATTGGACTTGGTTTCCTACATCAAGTTGGATATGGAGTACATAAATCAAATCCATAACAAAGAGGATTTCAGTTTCCCAATTGGTTTCTATCTCCTTATGGGACGGCAAGAGGGCTTCCTAGACTCCTATATATAGAGGCTCGGCCTCTCCATTCAGATCATCATCAACCTTACACACAAACACAAGCCTAGCTCTGCCAAATTCATCCTTCACCCTTCCAAGAAATCCTAAAACCGATTCCATCATTCCCCACCAATCAATAGCCTTCAAACACGCTTGTGAAGAAGGTTTCATCCATAGAAGTCTCGGCTACACTTGTGGATTGCTTGATTTATAAAGTGTAACCATGATTCACTCTTGTTTAAATTCGGTTTTGGTTTTATTCTTGTTCTTGGATGAAGCTTGCGATTTGTGTAGTGTAATCTTGTTTCAATTTTGTCTATGAAATAGCTACTTGATTCAATTTGTATAAAGGATTCGAAAATTATATTTTAGTTTTATGAAGTTTCTGTTTTGGTTTCTGCCGAGTTGTATGTATGATCAATTTAGATTTCTAAGTTTTATGACTATGCTTGTAGCATGATATTTAGGTTGTTGGATTAAAGACTTATGCTATGAACGTGTTTATTCATTTATATGTGATTTTCGAATTGCATGGTTGTTGGTTAAGTAAGTGACATACTTGATGAATTCAATGTGCATGGCTTTGGAATTACATGATGAAGATGAACATGTTAGATTTTGATTAAGGCTGCTTGGTATTGATCGAATGTGTTAAGTGTCTATGTGTTTAGGTTGCTGCTTAGAACCCTAAATGCATGATCCAACCTTAGTTGTTTATGGACTAGTCTCGGCATGATTCTAATAGGAAGTCATGAAGCTTGTTCGATTTCTTTTATATGAGTTTTTTTGGTGATTGTTTATGTGTTGGTTGGTTGATCACATGTATATAGTTTAGGTTTTACTTACTATTTTTATGATTCAATCCGAAACCTATATCTACCTTTTATATCTTTATGAATTCGTGTTAAGTGTTGTGATCCTAAGCCCTGGCTGGATCCCCGGTTTGTGAACGATACCCTCTTGCTTTATACTACTAATGATGTGTTCAGGGTTAAATATTGATGTCGAGTAATCGAGCATTCATCACCTTGACCTCCTAAAGTAAGCAATCTTGACCCTACACCGTTACTATGCCAAATTTACCATTCGGTTGACTTATGCGTCGGAGAGTTGAAGACCATGCCGTCGTGGTCTCCACTCTAACGAGTTGTACTATTTGTGGCAAGAACGACATCAAGGAGCACATCAAGGATCACATATGGAGTAGTGGAGTATATTGTCTCGGCACAGTATACTACATTAACATTGACGTCACTCACTGTAATCCTTACTTTCCCCAAGTGCGCAGTCGAGCGTCTCCACGATCAAAGGGAGGACATTCGGCTAAGGCAACGCGCAACGACATGAAATTCAAATGTCCAAGCACGTCTATGTAAAATTAAAAGCTCAATTAATATTTATAAAGCCACCGCCATGTGCACTTGCGCAACGTCAGATGACTCAAATGCCAATCAAAATGGATGCCCCAAAGCACCACTATGGGCACCAATCTCCTCACTTGCTGATAGAATCATTGCGGTGACCAACACAAGGGGAGTTTCAATTCACTTTGCACACCCGAGCTTCTGCAACAAAAAACCCCAAGGAGCATTTATCTCAATATGGCGATGTCAAAAGCAGTGAGTTCGAGCGCAATCCGCGTAGCTGGAAAGGGCAAGCCCACAACACCATGAATTCCCGCAACGCATGGGTTCCCCGCAACACATGAATTCCCTCACAACATCATGAATCCTCCGCAACAATCCTTGCCCATCACAATGCTTCGTCGGAAGGCTCTAAGCCACTGCGGGGACTGTCGTAGTTAATGACGTGCGACTACCATAATGCCACAACTCTAGTTGGCGCGCACTGCAACAACTGCGATGATTCGGCCTTTTGCTCAGGACACCCATGAATCCACAACAACAATGAATTCTCTACAGCACCATGATGAGTTCCCCGGACGCAACGCCACGAATCCCTTGCAGCAACCCTTGTCCAGCACCCTGCTTCGCCGCAAGACCTTAATCCACTGCTAGGACTTCAGCACAGCCAGGTGCTAGATGAGCATAAAACTAGTACGCGGAATGAGTCGAAACAGAACGCAGCATCCCGCTTAACACTGCACCGCACTCAATCCCACACTGCGCCTTACAAATTACAATGCCGCACAACTCAACACTTAGCACTTCCACTAGTGCCATCACAAAGTCAACATGCAACACAGCGCTCAACGGACTGAACGGAGTCCTACAACGCAAATGCAGAGAGAAGTCCTCTTTCAGCTTTAATAGTGTTATCTAATGAAGCATGATTACAATTAACATGCATGCAAGATGACTACCATCTACCATGTTTAATCAATTACATGAGCCACGTATCAATTTCATCATCTATATATATGTTATGCACACATGGCTTCAATTTATACCAATGTATATTACTGGACCGTCATGAAGAAGGGGTCAAGAGATGATGCGTACACTCGTGTCGCCCTACTTACCAAAGCATACATAAAAGTATAAGCTGTTGGTGATTTCACATACTAATCACTGCATCTTGTTTGGAGGAGTTATCCTGTGTTGCGGACAACACAAGTGGAATACCCCGAATATTTGGGTTCGAATTGTATGAATTCATGGATATTATTAAATTTGGAAAATTGAATAAATCGCATTTTTCACTTTCTCGACGATGTCAAACAACACAGAACCGTCTTCAGAAATTTAAATTGGAAAAACTTTACGTTTTGTGACTTGAGAGTGGACTTCTATTTTCGTCATTCGTTTCTAAAAACTTCCTTCACGAAAGTTCTAGAGCTCGTCGATACGAGTTCATGGCCACGTCAGGCATCTTAATCGGACGTCGTTTGTGGAAGTTATCGTCGATGAAACTTGGTTTCCGATTTTGACCACGTCAGGCACCTTAATCCTAAAACAAAAACCCTTCTTTCTCTCGCTCTCTCTCTCTCTTCCCCGCAGCCCTCTCTCCCTCTCGACCCTGACCCCACCTCTCGATAACCTTCTTTGTTGATCTCACCGCACCGGCCACCGTGGCCCTCACCGCCGACCCCAAAGGCACCGCGTGGTCCTCAGCATCAGCCCATGTACTCGACATGCCACCTCATGCCGCATCGGAGCTCGATCGACGATTCGAAGATTTTGCAGAAACCCGTCGCCATCCAAGCTTCTTCTCCGGCGACACCAGAGCACGGGGCTAGCCATTGGGAGCTCAAATAGCGCCGCCACCTCACCCTTCACGTATTTTACCACCGTTGGCATTAAAGCTTCTCCGGCGACTTCCCAGCAGTTCTAGGGTTCAATATAGGTATGGGAATGTTTTAAATCGTTTGATTTACATGTTGTGTGAAGAATGTGGTGGTTTGTGGAGTTTTGCAGGAGGAGGAGGGAGAGCTCGTGCCGCAGCCTAGGGCAGTTCGTGAGGGCGAGTGGAGTGGTGCAAGAGGCAGCATTAGGCTATGGAAGGGAGGAGGAGAGGAAAGAAGTGGGTTTTGGGTGGCCACACACGCGATTGGAGGGGGCGCGTGAGCCCCACGCGCAGCTACTGTGGGTGGCGCGTGAGGGCCACGCGCGGCTGCCTGAGGGTGGCGCGTGAGCTCCACGCGCCGCCACGTAGGGCGGCGAGTGAACAGTAATTCCGAACATTAATTTTTTTTTATAAAAGTAATTTCTATATAGTAAATGGTAAAAGTAATTCATGTACAGTAAAAAAATGTAAAAATAATTTTTGTACAGTAAATTGTAAAAGTAATTTCTGTATTGTAAATTGTAAAAGTAAAATTCTGAATAGTAAATCGGTGATGAGGATTTACGTAAACAGTAATTACAATGAAACAGTACATTTGTGTACAGTAATACGTAAACAGTATTTTACGTGAACAGTAATTACGTTACAACCGTAATTTCCTGAACAGTAAACAGTAGTACTGATCCGGCATCTGAGGTTTTACGTAACATTTCTAACCACTGTATTATACAACTAGGTGATCGACAAAACTAGTGAAGGAATTGCTTTCAGTATTATGGAAATTACGCTCAGAAAAAATAAGATGAGTAAATCTCACTATGACAAGTCTACCACACTACCATGGGTGGTGATTCATATTTACATTTTATTTAAAAGATCGAACTATGACATGTATATGATATAGTGGGTTGTGTATGTGTATAAATGGTAAATACGATACATATATATGGGTTGTTATATTAAATACTGTCACATTCTTATTTTCAAATGAGTTTATTTATGACACCAATATTTATTTTATTTGAGCATGAGTCGCTTGGTTGTTGTACGATAACATGTGACGATTGTATTGTACGTGATTTTAACTTTGTGTCATGTTTAAACGATTTCTGTCTTCGGACGTGTTGGCAGTATTTGAACCAAGCCGTGGCCAGGTGACATTTACGATTCAATTAGAGCTCTAATCTGTCTGCCGGTGTTCCAGGAGATACCAGGTTTACCTCCTCGAAGAGGAGTGGATTTTTGCATTGATGTGGTACCCGGTACGGCACCAGTGTCAAAGACGCCTTATAAAATGGGGCAGAACGAGCTTAAAGAGTTGAAGGTGCAAATAGATGAACTATTGGACCAGTGTCTAAGCCTGGGGTGCACTAGTGTTGTTCGTTAAAAAGAAAGATGGTTCTCTGCGGTTATGCATGGACTACAAGGAATTGAATAAGGTGACCATCAAGAATAGGTATCATTTGCCTAGGATTGATGACTTATTCGATCAGCTTAGAGGGGCTTCGGTATTCTCTAAGATTGATTTGAGATCCGGTTACCATCAACTCAGGGGGAAGGAAGAAGATATCTCAATGACGGCTTTCAGGACTAGGTATGGACACTTTGAATTTGTTGTCATGCCATTTGGTCTGACAAATGCATCAGCTGTCTTTATGAGTTTGATGAACCAAATCTTTAGCCCGTACTTGGATGAATTTGTTGTAGTGTTTGTGGATGACATTCTGATACACTCCAAGTCTCAAGAGGAGCATGTGGTGCATCTGAGAATTATTTTACAAACACTAAAGGAAGCGAGATTGTATGTCAAACTCGAGAAGTGTGAGTTCTGGAAGAAAGAAGTTAAGTTCCATGGTCATGTAGTCTCAAAGGATGGTGTATTAGTAGACCCATCAAAAGTGGAGGCAGTGAAGAGTTGGTAGTTTTCTTGGTTTGGCAGGTTACTACCGAAGGTTCATTGAACGGTTTTCTAGTATTGCATCGCCGTTGACCGAGTTGACTAAGAAGGATGTTCAGTTTGTGTGGACATAAACATGTGACGAGGCCTTCAACAAACTAAAGACTCGATTGATTACGGCTCTAGTGCTGACAATTCCCACTAGTGGGGGCGACTATGTCATTTATAGTGATGCTTCGCACCAAGGCTTAGGGTGTGTGTTAATGCAGCATGGGGATGTGGTTGCGTATGGCTATAGACAGTTAAAGGTCCATGAGAAGAACTACTCCACTCATGATCTAAAGCTCGCTACTGTTGTTTTTCCCTTCAAGATTTGGAGACATTACTTGTATGGTGAGAAATTTCAACTTTTTTCTGATCATAAGAGTTTGAAGTATCTGTTCTCACATAAATAATTGAGTATGAGGCAGAGGAGAAGGATGTAACTCCTTAAGAATTATGACTTCACCTTAGAGTATCACCCTGGGAAAGCATGTGTGGTGGCCGATGTCTTGAGCAGGAAACTGAGGGGTATGATAGCTTCTCTTCTGGTTCAAGAATGGATTATGCTCGAAACTACATCTGAGTTTGATTTGGTACAATCAGGAAGAGAACCAAGGGTCTTTCTTGGTAGTTTGTCAATGCAACCTACATTAATCCCAAGGATCATTCGAGGTCAGGCAAGAGATAGATTCTCACAAGATAAGTTGGAAAATCTCGTAGTAGATTCGCTAGATGAATGTCCAACTGAGTGGAGAGTTGGATCCGATAAATGTTTGAGGGTTGGGACAAGATTGTGTGTCCCAGATTGTACTGATATTAAGGAGGAGGTCCTTCGCGCAGCCATTGATCTCGTTATACAGTACATCCAGGGAGTACCAAAATGTACAAGGACCTATGTAGGCAATTCTGGTGGAACGAGATGAAGAAAGACGTGGCATAATTCGTATCAAAGTGTCTTAAGTGTCAGCAAGTGAAGGCAAAACATCAACGATCCGCTGACATGTTGAAGCCATTGACTATTCCTCTTTGGAAGTGGGAACAAATATCTATGGACTTTGTGACTGGACTGCCTAAGTCCAAGAAATGTCACGATGCGATATGGGTGATCGTCAATCGATTGACGAAGTCGGCACATTTTCTTTCCAGTATCAATGAAGTACTTAGTGGATATGCTAGGGAAGCTATATGTGGATGAGATAGTGAGACTTCATGGAGCACCTATTTCTATTGTTTCTGATCGACATGCACGTTTCACCTCAAAGTTCTGGGGTGGTTTATAGAAGGCTATGGGTACTACCTTGGATATGAGTACTGCATTTCATCCTCAAACTGATGGACATACAGAAAGGGTGAATCCGGTGATGGAGGATATGTTGAGAGCTTGGATTCTTGAATTTTAAGGAAGTTGGGAGGATCACATGAGGTTGATTGAGTTTGCCTATAACAATAGTTATCATTCTAGCATCGACATGACACCTTATGAGGCCATTTATGGTAGACCATGTAGATCACCTATCTGTTGGGCCGAAGTTGGTGATGAAGCACTAATGGGCCCTGAGGTAGTTCAGGAAATCTCGGAGAAGATCTCGATTATTCAAGATAGGATCTGAACGGCACAGAGTAGACAGAAGTGCTATGCAAATTTAAAGAGGAGACATCTCGAGTTCAAGATCGGTGACCACGTGTTTCTAAAAGTCTCACCTATGAAAGGCATAGTGAGATTTGGCGAGATAGGAAGGTTAGCTCCGAGGTATGTTGGGCCCTTTGAGATTCTTGAGAAGGTAGGAGAATTGGCCTATCGACTAGCTTTACCTACTATCATGTCTGGCGTTCACAACGTCTTCCACATTTCCATGTTGAGGAAGTATGTACCAGATGAGTCGCATGTGATTGATCACAGGTCCATAGAGGTGAGGGAGAATGCCACCTTCGTTATTGAGCCGGATCGTATTCTGGATAGATCTACAAAGAAGCTTCGTACGAAGGAAGTAGACTTAGTTAAAGTGTTGTGGAGTCACCATGAAGAGGGCGATGCCTTTTGGGAGTTAGAATCAGATATGAAGACAAGATATCCGCAGTTGTTTTTTTAGTAGACTACTGAAATTTCGGGACGAAATTCCTTTAAGGCGGGTAGAATGTAATACCCCGAATTTTCAGGTTTGAATTGTATGAATTCTTGAAACTTATTAAATTTGGAAAATTGAATAAATCGTATTTTTCAGTTTCTCGACGATGTCAAACGAAACGGAACCGTCTTCGGAAATTTAAATTGGAAAAACGTTACGTTTTGTGACTTGAGAGTTGACTTCTATTTCCGTAGTTCGTTTCCGAAAACTTCCTTCATGAAAGTTGTAGAGCTCGTCAATACGAGTACGAGGACACATCACGCACCTTAATCAGACGTCGTGTGTGGAAGTTATGATCGATGCAAGTTGGTTTTCGATTTAAAAAAAAAGTATAAAAGGGGCTTTTAGGAAACTAGGGTTTTCTAAAATAGAAACCCTTCTTTCTCTCTCTCTCTTCCCTGTAGCCCTCTCTACCTCTTGACCCGACCCTCCCTCTCAAAAATATTCCTCGCCGATCTCACCGCACCTGCCACAGTGGCCCTCACCGCCGACTCCAAAGGCACAGTGCGGTCCTCAGCGTCAACCCCTCGACTCGACACGCCACCTCACGCCGCATCGGAGCTCGACCGGTGATTTGAAGATTTTGCAGAAACCCGCCGCCGTCCAAGCTTCTTCTCCGGCGGCACCAGAGCACGGGGCTAGCTCATCTTCGCCGATCCTCTCCACTGGTGCGACCTGCAAGCTATTGGGAGCTCAAATTGTGCCGCCACCTCACCCTTCACGAATGTGACCGCCGTCGGCATTCAAGCTTCTCCGGTGACTTCCCGGCAGTTCTAGGGTTCTTCCATTCTTTGTAAAGGAGGCTAACTGCTTGCTTGCTAGGAGTTTTAATTCGTTTTAATTCGTTTTAATTCTTGTGTGTAGATTGTGGTGATTTGTGGAGTTTTGGAGGAGGGGGAGGCAGCTCGTGACGCCGGCTAGGGTGGCGCGTGAGGGCGAGTGGAGTGGTGTAGGAGGCGGCATTAGGCCGTGGAAGGGAGCAGGAGAGGAAAGGAGTGGGTTTTAGGTGGTCACGCGCGCGATTGGAGGAAGCGCGTGAGCACCACCTGTTGCTATTGTTGGTGGCGCGTGAGGTCCATGCGCCGCCACGTGTGCTAGCGCGTGAATAGTAATTCCAAACATTAATGTTTTTTTATAAATGCAATTTATGTACAGTAAATGGTAAAAATAATTCATGTACAGTAAAAATGTAAAAGTAATTTGTATACAGTAAATTGTAAAAGTAATTTCTGTATGGTAAATTTCTGAATAGTAAATCGGCGATTAGTATTTACGTTAACATTAATTATATTAAAACAGTACATTTGTGTACAGTAATACGTGAACAGTAATTATGTAAAAACCGTAATTTGCTTAACAGTAAACAGTAGTACTGATCCGGCATATGAGGTTTTACGTAACGTTTCTAACAACTATCTTATACAACTAGGTGATTGACAACACTAGTGAAGGAATTGCTTTCGGTATTGTGGAAATTACGCTCAGGAAAAATAAGGTAAGTAAATCTCACTATGACGAGTCTACCACTCTACCCTGGGTGGTGATTCATATTTACGTTTTATTTAAAAGACCGAACTATAACATGTATATGATATAGTAGGTTGTGTATGTGTATAAATGGTAAATACGATACATATATATGGGTTGTTATATTATATACTGTCACATTCTTATTTTCAAATGAGTTTATTTATGACACCAATATTTGTTTTATTTGAGCATGAGTGGCTTGGTTGTTGTACGGTAACATATGAGGATTGTATTATACGTGATTTTAATTTTGAGTCATGTTAAAACGTTTTCTGTCTTCAGATGTGTTGGTAGTATCGGAACCAAGCCTTGGCCGGATGACAGTTATGATTCAGTTAGAGCTCTAGTCTGTCTGACGGTGTACTGCATGAGGAGTAACCGATAGGTTACCTGGGTCTCATGAGTCCCCATATTTTTGTGATATTGGGTAACAGATGGGTTGCCCAGTGTCTGACGGCATACTGCATGAGGGGTAACTGATGAGTACCTAGGTCTCATGAGTACCCGTATTATAAATATAATTTGAGTAAACAGATGGGTTGCCAAATGTCTCATGAGCACTTATATTTTCAGATATTATTAGACATCCAGATGTGCCGTCTTGTGACTTATGAGTGCATTTATAATTATATGTTTTCAGTAGTTTCTCTTGTATACTATGCATGTTATACTGTTGATTTACTCATACGAGCTACAAAGCTTATCGGGTTTGTGTTTACAATCCCGGTGCACCTATTCAATGGTGTATGGGATAGTTCTGCAGGTGTGGATTAGCAGAATTGGAGGGCCACACTGAATATTTCGAAGTTTATTATTTCTATTTGTGGTGAGGATTGAGAGGATTTTTACATTTTTATTTATTATAATGTTTGAATTATAAACTGGTTTTATAATAATCAAATCGACTGAGATGTACTATGAACTCAGTTATGATACGCTGTGAATATAAGATGATTTTGATTTATTTGAGATTGTTTTAGAGTTTTCATGGCTTCGATTTCGAGTTTAATACTTGAAATTTCGGGGCTATGATAACAATCGCCAACGCAGCAACGTTGCTTGAACTGAGGGGACTGCCGCAATAAAGTAATCATCAATTCATCATTCCATCCCCGCCAGGAACTTTTCTGCAGTGTTCCAAGAAATTTGAGTACGCCAGAACGCATAGCTTCCTTCAAGAAACAACGCAGGAGGCAACGCAGCGACATAACTGCCGCAACACCACAACTCTAGTCTCTTCACTTACTGAGAGCACAACTACAAGCACAGTGCATAAAAGCGAAAGCCCATTTGAGTTACAAGCATAGCGCATCAAGAAAACTACAACGCCGCAGCGCATCGTCACCTTGTACTTTGACTTATACCATGCTTTATTTGTCAAATTTTAGAGATTCACAAGCATGTTCACAAAGTGCTAAACGGTACAAGCACGCTTACTCCAAATACTTGCCACGTATATGCTTAAAGAATGTGTGACACACATCTAAATATCAAACTTGATTGTGCTACTAGATTGTGCTAACGAAACTAGGAATTATTCAAATCATTGTTCAAGCCAACAATTAAATTTCTTATGCATGTTTTTTCAATAGACAATGGAAAATACGAAAATCTCAGACATCACGAAGTCCGAACCACTTTCCTCGCCACAGAGCGAGAGACTTAGCCTTCATGGGCCCAAAGACGTCCTACGCGTAAAGTTCACTATGCTATGACAGACGCACTACGCTTAAAGACATCCTACGCGTAAAAGTTCACTACGCGATGACGGACGCACTACGCTCAAAGACAGACTCCAAAGACGTCCTACGCATAAAGTTCACTACGCTAGGACGTCTTTGGATGCTCAAAGATAGCGTCCAAAGAATTTCTACATGTAAAGTTCACTACGCTATAAAGGACGCACTACGCTCAAAGACAGCGTCTAAAGACGTCCTACGCGTAAAGTTCACTACGCTATGACAGACACACTACACTCAGAGATAGCATTCAAAGACGTCCTAAGCGCACAGCTCATCGCGCTAAGATGGACGCACTACGCTCAATGTCAGCATTCAAAGTTGTCTTACGTGCACTACGCTCAATGTCAGCGTTTAAAGAAGTCCTACACGCACAAATTAGCGCGTTAAGATGGACGCACTACGTGCACGGGGCTAAGAAGTCGCACTCGCCTTCATAGATTTTAAGTTTTCCTACGCAAGTGGTTCTTATAGGACGCACTCACCTTCATGGGCTCAACGATATCCTACACGCATTACACTCAAAGGATCCATTGTGCTTGAAGTCCGCAACCATCTCTCCACCAACTACCCTAGTCAGACAACAAGCATACCGCGAACATTTCCCCATGCGCCCCGCAAAAAGAACGCGTCGTTCCTTACCCAGGGAGTGGGGGGACTCTGGGTTGTGCCAAAACCGGCCTACACGCATTATGCTAGAGGCCACCCTTGCCTTCATAGGCCACAAGCCGACCTACGCGCATCGCGCTAAGAAGTCGCACTTGCCTTTATAGGCCCAAAGACGTCTTACATGCTCAGACCATTCCGCTAAGATGGACGCACTACATCCTAAGAGACTCAAATGATGTCATACATGCACTACACTAAGAAGCCGCACTCACCTACATAGGCCAAAGTCGGCCTACGCGCATCGCGAGAAAAGGACGCATCACGCCCTCAGAGATTCACACTAAGAAGCCGCACTCACCTTCATCGGCCTACGCGCACTTCACTCAAAGAACACACTTGTCCTCAGAGGCTTAACGTCGTCCTAGGCGCATTGCGCTCAAAGGACGCAACACTATCTCTGATGCGCACTCTTGACATTCCAACACCGTGTAGTTTAAAGAGTCATTTATTAACTGAGGAGTGTGGGGACTCCGAGTGGGGCCTAGCGGGCCCCGTAGCGCTGATTATGACAAATCGCTTATTTTTAACTCCCCAGTCAAGAAATTTCCTCTTAGACTGTGAACATGGGGGGACTTGTTGGCATAGGCTTATGCCTAGCCATAATCAGCGCGACCATTAGCACACTTCGGCTCAAAAGCAGCCCAACCTGATAGGAGCACAAAGTGTGACGTTCTTAATGCGTTTATACTATATTCTTACTCTTTGTTACCTCTTATTTAGTTTGTTTTAGTTTCTTTTGTATGAATAATTGTCTAGGTAGAGCTTATATCGATTATGAGTGAATTGATGATGAAATCGTGCTAAGTGTTAAGATTTGTTGTTGAGATATGATACCTTGTTCGAGTAGGATTCATCCTTTCGTATTTCTAACATACTTATTCTTGTTAGGAAATACCAATCAATGTTGGAGAAGGAAAGCAATCCTAGTTCCACAAGGAAAGAGAAGAAGATATGCACTTAAAAGCCCAATACATGCAAGAATCAAAATGCTATTCAGATTCGTAGGGCAACTTCGACGGGGTCCTCTAGATAGCTCCGATGGAGTTAGAAGACGTACCTTATATGGATAGAAAGCTATGTGAGCATAGTTTCTATAGGAATTGGAATCAAATCAATATCTTATTCCTACAGGGAGATATGACCAAATCGTTACTCGGAGGTCCAGTGAGCTCGGCGGAATTATCTCAGTCATTGATTTGATTTTGATCCAAGGGCTATGAGGGAAACTTGGGACCTTGTTTCTCCTGCATATAGAGCACAAATATGTATCATAATCTCCATAAATCCCTGCACCAAAGAATGTCAAAGAAGGCATACAACAAATTAATGAGAAGATATACGAAAGTCAAAGAAGGCATGCAGCAAATTAAATGATGATAGGTAAGAAAAATCAAACATGGCTGCAACAATTAAGACTTTTACTACCTCACTAATTCAAAGGAAGAAATTTGTGCAAAACAAAATATGCAATTAATGTCCAATCTTTATTGAAATCAGAATTCTGGCACTGCAGATCAACCAACTTTGACGGGCTCACCTGGAACGCTCAAAATGATTGAGAAAATACATAATATATGGCTGAAAATCCACGGAAGTCTAGTTGAAATTTCTAGTTGGAATCATCTCAATATCTATTTTCTAGAGAAAGTTATGGCCACAACAAGGGAGAAAGGTCAGATCTGCCGAATCTAGGAAACCTCAACCAATTTGGTTTCAACTTTGTGGACTTTGTGGCCATCCTCCCTTGGGTTTCTTCCCCTATATATAGCACCTCATTTCCACATAAAAGGATCATCTCCATTCTCTCACAAAGCTACCTGAATTGCTGCCCAAACACATCCAGAAAATTCTAGCCACAAATCTTCATCCATCACCACCAAACCGTGCTCATCTTCCCCCTCTTGCCTCTCCAAATCCGAATTCATCTTGCTCCATCCCTCAAAGTTTCTAATGTGTGATTCATCCATGGCTTGTAATTTTTATTTAGGTTTTCTGCAATTTTCGTTTTATTGTATGAATTCTTGGATGATCTTTTTGGTTTCATATATGAAGAATATAAATTCAAACTTCTTTGGTTTTATGTTTTGATTGTATGAACTCTTAAATATGTATGTATGCCATGTGTAATAGCTTAGGGAAGTAGGTTTTCGAAATTAATTTAGGTTTTATTTCAATTAATTCCTTGAATTTGTACATCTAAATCAATGCTTGAGGAAACCAAGGCCATGGTTCTCCTAAGGTTGCGATTTCATTCACCAAAGTGTTCTTTGATTGAATATACGCTTCGTGTGTCAATTATTGATACTTGATTAGGGTTGTGATAGTTATAGGAATTTTCATGTTTAATCAAGATGAGTGACGCCATGCTTCCTTACATGTCTCCAATTCGACTTAATGTGCGTATGTGCTACTTTGTTGTTTAACTAGTACGCTTCGTTATGTTGAACTCTCTTTAACATATGTTTAGGATTGAATGCTTCATTGATTCTAAATAACTAAGAAGTCTTAACGATTAGATGAACCGCTTCGGACTCTAATTAGAATTGGAATTGAAATGGACTTAGGAAGAATCGAAAATACTTGCTGCCTATATGTTGTTCTATGCGTGTCATACATGTTTCTTGAGTAGAATTCGTGTTTTGGTTATGTGATGAGTGGTAGATCAATTGTATATAAGTAATTTAGGATTTATTTTAAGTTGTAGTTTTAGAATCCAAATCAAATCCCCCAATAACATGATAAGTTTTGGGGCCCTTTTGATTCCCCGGACTGAACGATCCCTACTTATTCTATACTAACAATGATGTTTTTCAGGGTATTTTATAGACATTCTAACCAACGATCTATCATTTTGGCGCCGTTGCCGGGGAATCAATTAATTCTCAATGCTTTGAAGTGTTAATTTTATGTTATATTGTGAATTGTATAATTGTATTTTAGTTAATATTCTTTTGTGAACAGTAACTCAAAAGTTTAAAAAAAACGTAAATTTTAATTGTGATAGAGTTTGTGTTGTTATTTGTTATATTGTTGTAGTAGTATGCATATAGGATACTTGTTACACTTAGTTATATTTTTAAGGAAGCTAAATGTTGATTTATTTTTAGTTTATTGTAAGTTATAAGGTGAATGGAATAGGTAAAGTCTATTTTGTTAATATTAGCCTTAACCCTCCATTTGTACCTTGCAAAGGTCACTTGGGATTGAGGGCGGCTTTTATTAACACTTTGGGGCCAGTCTAACACACAAAATTATTCCGAGCTGAGTAAGGGGCTATGCTATTTTCATTACCCTGGTTCAAGGTTTACAAAATTAGATCTCAGAGGCCCATAGACTGACATACATCTCGGTGATGGAGTCGATTGGGAAAGTATCATTTCGAGGTTCTGCCCCCGTGGTGTCCAACAAATGAGTCCTGCCTTGTGACTATCATTGATTCTAGCTATCCAGCCTTCTGAAACAAATGAATGATTTTGTGTCTAGACGATGTACTTAGGCCGCACGTCCACCTCGCTTTATAACTTAGAAAATAACTTTGTATAAATAGATGTATATAGTTTCAAAAGAAAATGATATTCTAATTTTAAGGTATATCGGATAAAGCAAGACCCGTACCTTGGGCTGTATCAGTCCATTGCACAGTTAGCTCCTCTGCTCCACGTACCTTAAAAGTTAGGATTGTGTGTGAATAAAATCAATTAGACTTAGTGATACTCCTACACTTGTGCATTTCGAAACATAAAAGAAGCAAAGAAATGAAATTGAACAAAGATACAAAGAGAGTGACGTTTGTGTTGTGAAATAAGAAAGAGAACCAAAATTTGTAATTGAAAGAAAGTTGAAGTTTATATTTACTTATACTTGTATTTCATACGTTGTAAAAATACTAATATATGTGTTCTTTTCAGGCGAATGAATATCCAAGATTATTGGTTGGTCCGAAGAGATAAGTGCACGCCTGAAAAGAATTCAGCCTCCATCTCAGTTTGATAGCGTTTCCATTGAATCAGATTCATTTCACGAAGAAAAAGAGTTTGGGTCCATTTCGCCATTTCCAAGTGCATCAAGTTGTAGTGGGGTCAATCCATTATTCTTTAAGGATCCGGAGTTGGAATTATTGACAAGCCCATTTCCATTGGCCCAGTTGAATTTCAATCTACCTGATCCAAAACCTGAAGTACAAGAAGAAGTAATGGCATCAATTAGAGAACAAAATGGTCAAGTTGAAGGAGCAGTTGGTGGGACAGCGCCCTCTAACATTGCGTACCCTATCCCAGAAGAGGGCAAGACTAGTGATTTCGTTTTGAAGAGTTGATTTTTGCACCATTTGCCCAAGTTTCATGGTCTTTCTGGTGAGGATCCTAATCAACATCTCACCTTGTTCCAATTCAACTGTGAGACTATGTGCCCAAGAGGACCGTGCTCAGAAATGGTTATTTGAGGTGCCAGCTGGTAGGATCACTTCTTGGACTACCATGGTGAACGAATTTCTATCCAAATATTTCCCATCTTCAAGAGTTACTCATATAAGGAAGGAGATCACTGGAATCAAGCAAGGGCCGGATGAGTCGTTTTACAACTACTATGAGAGATTCAGGTCTCTTATAGCATCATGTCCAGCTCATGGCATTAGGGAAGGTCTACTACTTCAATACTTTTATGAAGGCCTTCTACAAATAGAAAGAGAGTTCCTTGATTCAGCTGTTGGTGGATCGTTCTTGGACAAGAGCAATGTAATGGCAAAAGATCTTTTGGAGAAGAGAGCAATGAATAACCAACAGTTTGGGACATCTGCAAGTGCTACACGGCAGGTGCATGAGACTCACTCTAGTTCGAACTTGCTCTAGAAGACAAGGTCGACAAGTTGTCCAAGATGATGAGCCATTTTATGAAGACTAGTGGAGCTCAAGTTTGTGGAATATGTACGGAAGGGCACCCTACTGATCAGTGTCCTCAAGTTGCTTCAAGTGAAGGGTATGAAGAAGTCAATGCCCTTGGTTATCAAGGAGGTCAGAGGTACAACCCATATTCAAACACCTATAATCCTGGCCTACGTGATCATCCTAACTTTCGATGGTCTAACAATGAGAATGTACTAAGGCCACATCAGAATGCTATGCAATTTGGGCCTCGTCTAGCTGGTTTGTTTAGACCACAAGCTCCACTACTCAATGTATCACCTCCAAACGTGGTTACTGCTCCTAATTATGATGAATTGTTGAAATCCTTAGCTGCTGGGCAAAGTCAGTTGAACACCGTTACTCAAACTTTGGTGGTGGGTCAACAATTGAATAGCAAGGACATTACGGAGCTGAAAACGCATATGGGCCAGGTAGTGGACTTCATGGGCCGATTTTCTGAGCAAGGAAAGCTGCCAAGTGTTGTCATACCCAATCCAAGGAATGAGCAAGCCCAAACTATCATAACAAGGAGTGGACTCGAGCTTAAAGAGAGACCAAATGTTGCCAAGAAGGCCCATACAGCCCATGATGTAGTCCTTGAGAGTGAAAGTGACAAAATTCCTTTGAAGAAAGACATGAAGAAGAAGATGGTGCCGTCCGATGATGCACCCAAAGGTATGATTGCTAACTCAAGTGGTTTAGTTAAAACTAATCCCATTTCGTGTGTAGCTTTCCCTTCTAGGTTTGCAAAGAGCAAGAAGGATAAATTCAGATGAGGAGGTGTTGAAAGTCTTTAGGAAGGTGGAAGTTAACCTTCCTTTGTTGGACTGCATCAAACAAATTCCCAAATATGCAAAATTTCTTAAGGAGCTTTGCACTTCAAGAAGGAAAACTAGGGAGGAGAAGATAGTGAAGATGAATGAGACAGTTTCAGCTGTCATCCAAAGGAAGCTACCCCCTAAGATGAAGGACCCGGGAAGTTTCTCTGTCTCATGCAAAATTGGTAACACGTTATTTGAAAATGTTATGCTTGATCTAGGTGCTTCAATAAATGTTATGTCTTATAATGTTTATCAATCACTAGGATTAGGACCCTTAAAGAATGATAACGTGATTATTCAATTGGCTGATCGATCTAACAAGTAACCTAAGGGGTATGTTGAGGATGTCCTTGTGCAGGTCAGTCACTTGATTTTTCCTGCAGATTTTTATGTGCTAGATATGGAGGTATCACCCTTGGAGACAACTCCATTGCTTTTGGGGAGACCGTTCATGAGGACTGCTAGGACATGTATCAATGTAGCCAATGGGAGTTTATCAATGGAATTCGATGGAGAAGTTATCAGCTTCAATGTTTTTGAGGCTATGAAATACCCAGTTTCTGACCTTAACTCGTGCTCTTCTATTGATGTTATTGATTCTATTGCACAGGTTATGTCAGAAACGTTGGAAGCATAGCAATTAGCTATGGAGCAAGGGGCCGGATTTGATAAGCATGGGGACCGTATCCCAAGAGAGGAGTGGGCTGATCTTGAGCCCAAGATTTTCGAGATTGTCAATGAGCTTGAAGCTCAACCATACAAAAGGTATCCCTCTTTCTTGTCAATTCCCATTTCCACTAACAAATTGTTACCATCTGTGGTTCAGGCCCCAAAGTTAGATATGAAGGAGCTTCCAGATCATTTGAAGTATGTGTACCTTGGAAATGATGATACTCTACCAGTTATTGTGTCATCAACGCTTAGTGAGCAGCAAGAAGCTAGATTGATTGATGTGCTTAAGAGAAACAAGACCGCTATTGGATGGACTTTGGCAGATATCAAGGGAATAAGCCCTACAACTTGTGTTCATAGGATACTACTAGAGGATGGCGCCAAGCCTACACGTGATGCTCAGAGGAGATTGCACCCACCAATGATGAAAATTGTAAAAGATGAGGTGATCAAGGTGCTTGATTGTGGAGTGATTTATCCTATCTCGGACAGTCGGTGGATTTCACTAGTGCAAGTTGTCCCTAAGAAGAGTGGGGTAACTGTTGTGAAAAATAAGGCGAATGAGTTAGTACCCCAGAGGTTGGTGACCGGTCATATGATGTGTATTGACTATAGGAAGCTGAATGCTACAACACACAAGGATCACATGCCTTTGCCGTTCATGGACCAGATGTTGGAGAGATTAGCCGGGCACAAGTTCTTTTGTTTTCTAGATGGGTATAGTGACTACAACCAGATATGCATTCATCCGGAAGATCAGGAGAAGACGACATTTACATGTCCATTTGGCACTTTTGCCTATCGACGCATGCCCTTTGGGTTGTGCAATGCACCAGGTACATTTCAGCGATCTATGCTTGTTATTTTCTCTGATTTTATCGAAAATATCATTGAAGTTTTTATGGATGACATTAGTGTTTTTGGTAAAAACTTTGATGCATGTTTAGAGAATTTGGAGTTAATATTGAAAATGTGTGTAGAAACTAACCTTGTACTTAATTGGGAAAAATGGCATTTCATGGTTAATCAAGGGATAGTTTTAGGACATATTGTATTTGCTAAGGGTATTGAGGTAGAAAAGGCTAAGGTTGATATTGTGCATCACTTACCCTCTCCCACAACTGTGAGAGATGTTCGTTCTTTCCTTGGTCATGCAGGATTTTATAGGAGATTCATCAAGGATTTTTCCATAGTGGCGAGACCTATGTGTAACCTATTGCAGAAGGATGTGCCGTTCATATGGGATGATGCATGTGAAAAAGCGTTTGTGAAATTGAAGGAATTGTTGACTACTGCACCCATCATTTGTCCTCTGGATTGGAACCTGCCCTTTGAATTGATGTGCGATGCTTCGGATTATGCAGTTGGGGCGGTGTTGGGCCAAAGAAGAGAAAAGAAGCCCGTAGTGATCTACTATGCGTCTAGGACTCTCAATGAGGCCCAGATGAATTATTCAACTACGGAAAAAGAACTTTTGGCTGTAATCTTTGCTTTAGAAAAATTTCGATCATATCTTTTGCATTCTAAAGTTGTTGTGTATTCTGACCATGCAGCCTTAAGGTATTTGATGACAAAGAAGGATGCTAAGCCCAGATTGATCCGGTGGATACTGTTGATTCAAGAGTTTGACCTTGAGATTCGAGACAAGAAGGGAAGTGAGAATGTGGTGGCTGATCATTTGAGTAGGATCGTGCAAGATGAGGAAAGAGAGCCACTGCGTGAGACTTTCCCAGATGAGCAACTCTTTGGGATAGAGGTAAGTGTGCCTTGGTATGCCGATATTGTCAATTATTTAGTTACTAAGGACTTTCCTAGTACACTTTCGCATGCTAATAAGGCTAAATTGATGAAAATGGCTAGATACTATATTTGGGATGAACCGTATTGATGGAAACAATGTAGTGTTCAAGTCATTAGGAGATGTGTCCCAGAGAATGAGCATAGGTCGAGTCTTAACTTCTGTCATAATGAGGCATGTGGAGGTCATTTTGGCCTCGTAGAACAGCTTTGAAGGTATTGGAATGTGGTTTCTATTGGCCTACTATTTTCAAGGATGCATACTTGTTTTGTGTTTCTTGTGATAGGTGTCAACGGACAGGTAATATTGGTAAGAGAGATCAAATGCCCCTATCCCCTATAATAATTGTTGAAATTTTTGATGTGTGGGGCATTGATTTCATGAGTCCATTTCCTTCTTCTAGAAGTTTCTTGTATATCTTGTTAGCTGTTGATTATGTGTCGAAGTGGGTGGAAGCAAAGGCCACCAGGACTAATGATTCGAAAGTGGTTGCAGGTTTCTTGAGAACTAACATATTTTGCAGGTTTGGAGTACCAAGAGTTATGATAAGTGATGGAGGTTCTCATTTCTGCAACCGGACAATTGAGACATTGCTCAAGAAGTATGGAGTAACCCACAAGGTTTCGACACCATATCATCCTCAGACAAGTGACATGGCAGAAGTGTCCAACAGAGAGATCAAAGGAATTCTGGAGAAAACTGTAGGTCCAACAAGGAAGGATTAGAGTGATCGATTGGATGATGCATTATGGGCCTACAGGACTGCGTACAAGACGCCTATTGGGATGTCACCATTCAGATTGGTGTATGGGAAGGCATGTCACCTTCCAGTGGAGTTAGAGCACAGAGCATGGTGGGCGGTGAAGGGATGTCACCATTCAGATTAGTGTATGGGAAGGCATGTCACCTTCCAGTGGAGTTAGAGCACAGAGCATGGTGGGCGGTGAAGACATTCAACATGGACAAGGATGCAGCCGGTCTTCATAGGAAATTGCAGCTCAATGAGTTTGAGGAGATACGAAATGACGCCTATGATGATGCATGGATTTACAAGGAGAAAACGAGAGCTTATCATGACAAGATGATTCGTGGGAAAGAGTTTGTAGTTGGTCAAAAAGTTCTTTTATTCCATTCTAGATTTAAACTTTTTCCTGGAAAATTACGTTCTCGTTGGGTTGGTCCATTTGTTGTTACTAATGTGTTTGCTCATGGTGCTATTGAAATTAAAAGTGATAAAACAGGTCAGACGTTCAAGGTGAATGGGCATCGACTTAAGCCCTATTATGAACCTTTTGAGGAGCATACATATGAGGAGACGAGTGTGAGAGATGTGCCGAAAGAAGTATGAGCATGAGAGAGTCTAGGCTGAGAGACTTTAAAACTCAAGCGCTGCATGGGAGGCAACCCATTTTAACTGTACCTGTGGAGGAGTCGTCTATGAGAGTTTACATTTTCTAATCCCTTCACTCTTATGGTTGAATTGTATATGTGTTGATGTGTGATCTTAGTCTATACTTATTAATTACATTCTGATTATTGACCTTACATTGAGGACAATGTAATTTTCTAAGTGTGGGGTAGGGTTGCATGATCATTATTTGCTGATTTTTGCTTTGATTTCATGATATAAACGAAAAAAAATCGGAAAAAATGTTTGAAAAATTGAAAAAAAATGTGTTGTTTTGAGTCTTAGGATGCCCCTAAAGTCTAGGATGACTATCTCTCTAAAGTGCATAGATGATGGTTTTGCATTTCATAAGAATTGAATTGTAAGTTTTATTGATAATGTGAATTTGGTATGAACATGTGAGATTTTGATTGAATGTAATATGGCATACATGTTTGGTTAGTTTAAGTCCATAATAACCTGGGAGTTTTTGAGCCTATATATGCTTTCTTCTTGAGTGATAATATGAAATTTCGTGATTGTCATATGAAGTTATGAACCTCATTATTCTTTGGATATTCAATGACTTTGTGTCATATCTTTTAATGGACTCTAGAATTTACTAGAACTCATCTTTTGTGATTGTTGAAACTTTTAAGTCATAAAATGCTCGAATTTTGAAAATGATTTATAGATCATTTTTAAGAATACCACCATTTTAGCCAAACAGCCATGTATCCCTATATGTGCCATATTTGGGACCCCTTAGTTGAACCTCATTTGAGCCTACATTGAGTTTTTCTTCATCACCTATGTTATCTCCATGCTTAGTATAATTACTTCTACCTTGTCCTATAGACTTGGCAGAAATTTTATTGAGATAATGTTGTGATGATGCATGAAATAAGTGTGGGGTGGAAGACATGAGAAAAAATGAGAACAAGCTTTTAAGAAAATGCCGAAAGAAAAAAAATGAATGAAAAAGAAAAAAATGTATGAATTCGGCAATACATGAAAAGAAAAGAAAAGATGTTGTATTTCATTTGTGATTTGGAGTTGAGTTGTAATTGAAGGTCTAAAAATGTTTATTTGATTTTTGTCCATATTCACTTTGTGGTTGAAATGATGATTGGGCCAAACTTGTTATATTCGGCCCTTGATGGTGTGTGTTGTTATAAGGATGATGTTTAGTCTGCTAAGTCTATAGGATTACCTTTCTGATTCCTTGATATTCCATGCCTTTAACTAAGCCTAAACATTCACCTTATCAAGTGATCCTAATGATTCTTAAAATGAGCAAATCTTGGTTTGTGGAGATGATCACAAGAGTTGAGCATATGGTTTTGGTCCATTTGTGCAATTATTTGTTAAATGAGGTTTTCCTTTTGTTATTCACAAAGTGCCTTCATTTGATGAAATATGCAAGCTATTTGATGCTTTATTATCCGTTCTCTTGCATATACTTATGTGTGAATCATAACCATGAATCTGAGTGAAAAGAAGAGAATATGCCTTGTGAGGAGGATGAAATTGACTAAACATGTTATGTGCCTATTGTCTCATTTCTTACTTATTCATACTATGAAACATGTTTATGAAACTTGGAATTTATGTGCTTACATTCAAATGCTTAACTTGAAAGCTATGTGTTTTGAGATTCTGAGGCAATCATTTAGGGACAATAGTGTTTTGTGTAATTTGTTTTGTTTTGCTAAGGGACTAGCAAAAGCTAAGTGTGAGGTAGTTGATAGGAGCAAAAAGTGTGACGTTCTTAATGCGTTTATACTATATTCTTACTTTTTGTTACCTCTTATTTAGTTTGTTTTAGTTTCTTTTGTATGAATAATTGTCTAGGTAGAGCTTATATCGATTATAAGTGTTAAGAATCCTTGTTGAGATATGATACCTTGTTCGAGTAGGATTCATCTTTTCGTATTTCTTTGTTTCTAACGTACTTATTCTTACTAGGAAATACCAATCCATGTTGGAGAAGGAAAGCAATCCTAGTTCCACAAGGAAAGAGAAGAAGATATGCACTTAAAAGCCCAATACATGCAAGAATCAAAATGCTATCCAAATTCGTAGGGCAACTTCGACGGGGTCCCCTGGATAGCTCCGATGGATTTAGAAGACGTACCTTATATGGATAGAAAGCTATGTGAGTCTAGTTTCTGTAGGAATTGGAATCAAATCAATATCTTATTCCTACAGGGAGATATGACCAAATCATTACTCGGAGGTCTAGTGAGCTCGGCGGAATTATCTCACCCATTGATTTGCTTTTGATCCAAGGGCTATGAGGGAAACTTAGGACCTTGTTTCTCCTGCATATAGAGCACAAATATGTATCAGAATCTCCATAAATCCCTGCACCAAAGAATGTCAAAGAAGGCATGCATCAAATTAATGAGAAGATGTATGAAAGTCAAAGAAGGCATGCAGCAAATTAAATGAGGATAGGTAAGAAAAATCAAACATGGATGCAACAATTAAGACTTTTACTACCTCCCTAATTCAAAGGAAGAAATTTGTGCAAAAGAAATCAGCATTAAAGGAGGAAGAAGATATGCAATTAATGTCCAATCTTTATAGAAATCAAAATTCTGGCACTGCAGATCAGCCAACTTTGACGGGCTCCCTTGGACAGCTCAAAATGATTGAGAAAATTCATGATATATGACTGAAATTCCACGGAATTCTAGTTGAAATTGCTAGTTGGAATCATCTCAATATCTATTTTCTAGAGAAAGTTATGGCCACAACAAGGGAGAAAGGTCAGATCTGCCGAATCTAGGAAACCTCAACCAATTTGGTTTCAACTTTATGGACTTTGTGGCCATCCTCCCTTGGGTTTCTTCCTCTATATATAGCACCTCATTTCCACATAAAATGATCATCTCCATTCTCTCACAAAGCTAGCTGAATTGCTGCCCAAACACATCCAGCAAATTCAAGCCACAAATCTTCATCCATCACCACCAAACCGTGCTCATCTTCCCCCTCTTGTCTCTCCAAATCCGAATTCATCTTGCTCCATCCCTCAAGGTTTCTATTGTGTGATTCATCCATGGCTTGTAATTTGTATTTAGGTTTTCTGCAATTTTCGATTTTATTGTATGAATTCTTGGATGATCTTTTTGGTTTCATATATGAAGAATATAAATTCAGACTTCTTTTGGTTTGATGTTTTGATTGTATGAACTCTTAAATATGTATGTATGCCATGTGTAATAGCTTAGGGCAGTAGGTTTTCGAAATTAATTTAGGTTTCATTTCAATTAATTCCTTGAATTTGTACATCTAAATCAATGCTTGAGAAACCAAGGCCATGGTTCTCCTAAGGTTGCGATTTCATTCACCAAAGTGTTCTTTAATTGAATATACGCTTCGTGTTTCAATTATTGATACTTGATTAGGGTTGTGATAGTTCTAGGAATTTGCATGTTTAATCAAGATGAGTGACACCATGCTTGCTTACATGTCTCCAATTCGACTTAATGTGCGTATGTGCTACTTTGTTGTTTAACTAGTACGCTTCGTTATGTTGAACTCTCTTTAGCATATGTTTAGGATTGAATGCTTCGTTGATTCTAAATAACTAAGAAGTCTTAACGATTAGATGAACCGCTTCGGACTCTAATTAGAATTGGAATTGAAATGGACTTAGGAAGAATCGAAAATACTTGCTGCCTATATGTTGTTCTACGCGTGTCATACATGTTTCTTGAGTAGAATTCGTATTTTGGTTATGTGATGAGTGGTAGATCAATTGTATATAAGTAATTTAGGATTTATTTTAAGTTGTAGTTTTAGAATCCAAATCAAATCCCCAATAACATGATAAGTTTTGAGGCCCTTTTGATTCCCCGGACTGAACGATCTCTGCTTATTCTCTACTAACGATGATGTTTTTCAGGGTATTTTATAGACGTTCTAACCAACGATCTATCACAACCCCACAATTTGGGCATGGAGCCAACTGTGCAACAAGCCGCCCCACGGCTCAATCCAATTACGGACGCGCCCGCACACGCGTCTCAAATGAAACTCTAGAGAACATCTCAATTGGACCAAGACCCACATCAGAGGATGAGTGAATGGTCTACCTCAACTCAACTATTAAAGGTCAAACCCTTGACTTTTTAAGGTAAGCAATCTTGACCCGACACCGTTACTATGCCGAATTTACCGTTCGACTGACAAAAGCATCGGAGAGTTGAAGACCACGCCGCCGTGCTCTCCTCTCTAACGAGTTGTACTATTTGTGACAGGAACGATATCAAGGAGCGCATCAATAATCATATATGGAATAGTGGAGTATATTGTCTCGGCACAGTCTACCACATTAACTGGGAGAAAGCTAGATCCCATTTGATTAATTGACATAAAGTCAATTAAGCTTCAAGTTCATCTGCCATTATCTATCATCGAGAAATATAGGACATCAATCTTCCATCTCCAACCAGCAGAGGCATATGATGAGAGTGCTAGTTGAAATATTGTTCACTTAAGGGCCATTCCCATTTGTGATATGTTAGGTACATGAAAATTACACATACAGCTTTACAGTTATTACGTTACCAGAAGCGTTGAAGCAGAATACATGTTAAATTGCTTTCTGATCATTTATTTTTGTATGGACCATTTCTGATCGAGTGCATGCACATAGTACTGCAAACTCGACTGAATTGGACAGGCACATGTTGAATCTATAATTTTGACTCGAAAAATCAATGGCATTGTACGTTTTTAATAATGTCATTGAATCTACTTCAATATGACTATTATAGAAGCCATGATTAGGTCATTGAAGACGGTACTATGTGTGTAGTAGCGCGAAGAGCTAGTTTCGTGCTATTTCTTTAGCTTCCAATCACCCTCTTTTCGTTTAGTAATTTAGGTTCCGAGTGCGTTAGATCGATGTTTTTGTTTGTATTTCTTTTCCATTGTTGAAAACAGACTAGCAACTTGTTTACAAACATTATATATATAGGACATGCACCAAATCCATTTCATCCAATATAACAGGAGCTCTGAACCGATCACAAACATGATTGAGAGCTTTGAACTACCCATGACCTAGCGGCTTTAATTAATTAAACAAGAGAACAATCAAGTAGTAGTACTGCATATATGTCATTCAAATCATGAAACAGTTATTTACTAATCATTTTTGGTCTGAGTAGTGGCCGCTGTGATCAGAGGTTGGAAGCCATGTCGAAGAGTAGCTTGCCAAACTTTGTTAATGTCCGACATGGTGTAACCGCACTCGTGCTCATTCCATTCTTCCATAGCATGCACAATTCCGGCAATGCGCCACACACTCATCACCTTTCTTGGCAACCAGTTCTGAATTCCATCAAAATATACGTTTATTCAAATTTTAGTAAGTAGCCAATTAAGTAATCGGATCAAAAGAAAATTAAGGTAGAAAGTAACAACTGTACTAACTACTAATATATTACCTCGCAAGAGTAAATGTTCTCAAATGATGTAGGAATCTTCATGGCTGGAGTACAGTGGTAATAGCAGTCTTTGCGTAATTTTCTGGGTGGAAGTTGGGAGAAGGGAACAAATATAGTTCCTTTTGGTGCATTCAGCTGTTCTTCTTTACTCAATCCATCTCCCACCAACCAGATCTGCAAATTAGTATAGAACATGTTGTGTTACGATCCAATTGTCAAGTGTATATGATAAGTAGTGAATTACTTGATAATTATTAGACGATGGTTAATAGAAATAAGAAAATGAATTTCTAGTATTTACATACGTACCTTTGCAGCGTAGCTCTTTGCAAGAACTAACTTGCTCTCCGTTGCACTGAATGATTTGGTGAGCTTCAAATAATCAGACTGGTGTAGTGTAGCTACCTGAAATAAGTTCCTTGATTGATTAACTAGAACACATTAAACACTAACAGAAAAAAACATCATTTATAAGCGACCTTTAGAAGGTTACCTGGATTCCCTTCTGACACAAAGAAAAGGCAAGGGCATAGGCCACCTTGGTGAGGTTGCCTCTAAGAAGAACTTCTGTTGTCCCTTTCGGAATGCTGTTGAGAATGACAGCCACAGCTAAGCTACTTCCATCCACCACCTTGATTTTCAGTTGTGGATTCCTGTGAACATATAGGCCACCGTATCGATTCAGCTCCTCACTCTGCAATAAGAAAATACAGATTAATACCATACGATATATGGACATTCGTTACATGCAATCAGTACTGAGCTGAACTATGATTTATTTATTTATTTGAGAATGGAACTGAACTATGATTAGAGTCGAGGGATTTGCTGATTAATAATGTTTCTTAGTAGTTAATCCCGAAACTATAAACTCTTTGTTCCATTTCTACAATTTGAGTCCAATCCAGTGTGTTCTAACGTGTGTGTGTATACACACATAGCCTGGTCCGCACCATTAATAAATTTAGGCACCATATATTACTGTTAAATAAATTCTTCGTAATCAATTTAGACGTTTATTAATCAATAGCATCCACCGCATGCAGAAGTAAGCTTCACGTATTCACAATCATGAATAGTAGAGATCGACTTGCCTGATTCAGGAGACCCAAAGTTAGAACTTTGACACCCTTTTCCTCAGCTTCAAGTATAGCTTCCTCAATCAAACCGTTGATAGCTTCGTTTTGCCATTCCAAGAAGTACTGCATCATATATAACAGAGTTCTACTATTTAAGATTACTCCATTCCATACTAACTGAGCTTCAGATGGAAAACTTATTGAAATGAAATAGTTGTTACCTGCAAACTGTATTTAGGTATAGCCCAAGTTTGCAATTTAAGATTCTCAAAAAGCTGCCTCTCAACAACGAAAGTTCGGCCGTGAATCCAAGTGAGCAGCATAGACCAAAGTGTGACAGGCCACATAAACCATATGTACCACGTTGAGGTGTATGGCTTGGAGGCCAAGGAAGCGAAGCCGATCGGAAGTTGATAGATCGATTCAGGGGTTGTTAAGTGCGTTAGATGCAGCACATCCGGTAATTCGTCATCTCTTTTGAGCGACGAGTCATACAGAGAATCGGTAGACTTGTCCATGGTGCCGTATATGTAGTCGTAGATGGGCATGAAGAGGGAGTAATTGGTTCGGAATTGTGTGTGGTGAAGAGAGTGATATCTGCAAGTGATCAACCATCGCCCAAAGTCAGTGATCAATACCTTGATATAGTAAAATTGTAAAACCCTAAAAAGATTGTATACGTACGGTTAAGTTTGTTACATGTAAAATTTCTTTTTTCAAAGGTATACCTCAACTAATTCTAGACTTTTTTCTAGTGAAAGAAAAAATCATATGTATGTTTTGTAAGTTGGAAAAGGTATACCTCAAGGTTACTGGTTAGATAACTCGAGGCACATACAGACATGCATTGTCCCCGTATCCTAATTTCTATGCATGTACAGCATATTCAAAGCCTTTGCCTACCCATTTAATGTTCAGATCGATCCATCGAGTTCAAAGAAATGAAAAAACCCATAAATCAAAGGTAGGTTTCATGCTGGCATATATTTCGTATTTCATGGAGTCGCATTCTTAAATTATGACATTTACTTTATATCTCTTGTCACATACTAGTTACTGATTGTGCCCTCTATTCAATCATTTATCTATTTAATTATTATTATTTTTCGATAATGTCTATTTCATTATATTTATGATTGATAAAAATATCAGGTTTTATTATAAAAAACAAATATGGGTTCTCAAATGCTCGAGTCAGTACTGTTACATCAAATAACCGTCTTTTAATCCCTTAGCATGATTTGACTGAGCCGCACATGTTTTTTTTAAGTCGCTAGCTACTAAATTTAATGATTGATCAAATTTTTGATAAATATATTGAACTACAGTTTTCTCACCGAGAATTGTATATAAAAATTTGGGTGGAATCATATCCCAACAGATGTATTAACTTTTTGGAAAAGAAAAGATTGTGAAGATATTTGTTAGCTTTAGACATTAGCATTGTATAAAACTGTTGGGGCCGATACTGAATTTTGGGTTGGTGCAAGTCCTAACTTTTTAGACACTGAAGTACAATGTCGGGTTCTACAATGTGGGATCCTACAATGTGCAATCATGACATGTCAGAAATAAAAGTATTTTCTCAACATTCAGTTTTGCAAGAATTGGATCATGCTATAAGCTATCGATTTAGATATAAGAAGAAGAAGAAACTTAATTAGAAGTTATTTAGAGAAATATATTACACAAATTAATTTAGATTTCACATGTTTCATATAATGCATGTGACGTCACTTACTTCCGACCTAACATCAAAGTTTAAAGAGTATTATCAGATGTATGATTAAACGATTGAGTACTTACGAGGGGGTGTACATGAAGTACTTAAGAGGAGGAACAATAGAAAATATCCAGTTGGGAATGAGCTCGAAATTGCAATGCCCCATGTTGTTCATTAGGTCGATATATGAAATATAAATAAAATATGATCCGATTGAAGCAGTCCCCGTGAATATCATTGTCAGCAGTGGTATTGCGAAGAGCAGGAAATATGCTATGTGTTCCGCAAAAGGATGAATCACAGCTGCAAATACACACGTACAATACATAGTCGTGATCAGAGTCGAATATTTGTATTCAAAGTTTCTGTATCGTGAATGAAAGATAATTGTGTTTTTGTAGTATATAGTCTCATTACAGTGAAAGCACAATAATTTATATCACACCAACGATGATGATGCTGGACACATGTATTGTATTGATGTACAAATTCTAAATATGGTCAATCTGTTATATTTCATTTGTTTTTTGCACCGGAATTGCAGAAATCATTGAATTAAAACTCTCAACAACCCAGCAGTATCAAGAGGCAAATAGACATAAATACAAAATTACTACAAACGGAAAGTTAAGTTGATCAATTAATTTCAAAAAGTTAGGTGTGCAATTCTTACAAGTAATTGGCTCGGTGACAATGGAGGAATGGTGGTGGGAGTGGTAGCGAGAGTAGAGGAAATGGTGGTGAAGAGCTCTGTGAAGCCAGTAGTAGAGAAACTCTACCGGGCCGGCGTGAATCAGAAACGTCATAATGAACCCGTCTGTCCTCCACATCGGTAAGTGTTGAGCCCCAGACAAGTGCCTGCCGCCTAGGTAGAACAATATTGCGTTGAATATTATTTGGTCATCCCTGAAATAATCACAATGTAAACCCAAAAGAAATCAACTATCTCTCCACATAAACCCTAGCTAAAACTGTGAACGTATAAGATAAGGGCGTGAAGTTACAGACCAATTTCTTTCTCTGTCGACTTGTTCGAACTCGAGGCCCTTGTCGACGATTCGGCCTTTGCCTTTGGCGGTTCGATATCGGGAAAGAGAGATCCATAACTGGTTGTGGAACATCCTCCACACCATGGATGGAAATATGAGCAAGTAGGATAGATCTCTATCAGGTCCCTCGTTAACCACGAACGAGTATATGCTGTGAACCACCCAAGGAGCCAGAACCACGTACTGCGCGCAAAAACAGAACCGGCAAGTTACCAATAATAAATACCCACACAGAATAGAATGTTTCTTCATGCATGAAAATAGCAGGAGTAAATTAAGATGAAAACCTTGAAGCTTCCAAGAGGCGTCCATGGCCAGTCTGTGAGAATACCAGGAGTGGAAGCCATTGTTCTCACTTCTCAGTTCGCTATTAGCAAGCTATTCCAACCTTTGGGGTTCGGAGGTGCTTATATACTAGTACTTATGAAGGTGACTGATTATTTGACTGTGGTTTTTATTAAATAAAAAATACTATGCCAACCTTTGAATGGTTTTTCTATGTGATGGTGACGCGTGTGTACGTGTAAATGCAAAATCCATTTCTTATAATTTTATATATTGGAATATTTTCTTTCTCTACAATCAATGGTCCAAATGTCCACTAGCCAGGTGAGGTACGGTAGAAGTAATTGTTGGTGGATATGTATGAAATTAATGATCTGATATAGTAGAGTGATAATTTATTACAGGATTTACTAGTCTATTATGCACTAGTGTATACACATATACAAGAGCATAATTTGGATTACTATTGGAATTTTATTTTCTAACAGTGTAGCTTAAAGATTTTAGTAGAAAATGAAGCCAGATGATAAGAGAATCTGCAATCCGATCCTTAAATAAATGCATGAATCCAAAGGGTGTGTTTAATTAGTGCCACTTCACTGATTGAACAAACTAATTAAAACCATCCATTTTAATCGAGTTACGCCTCAGCGGCTAAGATTTGAATGTTATAGATAAGATTTATATACTAATAACCAGTTAAGATCTAAAGGCAAGTTTCTAATTTGTTTAATTAGTTGATAAAAAATTATTAATTTGCTAGCTAGGGTATGTTGCAATTCTGTGTACGTTGAGTGATAAATTGCATCCTACTTCTTAATTTATTTCGCTTTTAGATGAATAAGTGATACCCAAAACCCTGTTTCACCCTAAAATAGTTATGATCAAATTCTACAATTGCGACGAGGACCTGAATTTTAGGATATATATTAGCTTTTACTCATGAATATTTTCACATAAGTTAATTTTGATAATAACTTCTCACTAACCACTACTCTATTTTCCACAATTATCTCTTAATTAATCAATTTATTTATTTTATCTTTTACTTTATAACTCATGTGTTTATTTGTGAGAAACTAATAATAGAATGATATATTTGTCTGTTCGTAATTTTGTAGTACTCTGTGGCTCGTTTTTATAGTAATAGAGATAAACCACATGTTTAAATATTCTTGGTTGAGTTCATGCATATAGACTAGTTAGGGATGATATTGTGTCACGGACCTAGCCATTCAGCTGCCACACTTGGTCCATGCAGCGCTCCATACCCATGGAGTCAGCCTTATCCAACGGGACAATGCACTGCTTTCGGCCTGCCTTGGGCTCATCAGGGGATCCGCTCCAGACCCTAACCTGTGTGTAGAGCAGCCAACTCGCCTCTTCGACGTTAAATTCTCGACTAGCGACAAGCTCTCCGAATTGAACCGGGTCGGCATATCTAAACCCCTCGGAAGGTGAAGTCATATATCTCCCACACTTTTAATCTTGGAGCAAATCTCACATATGCCTGATGTTCTTATAACCAGTGAAGCCCACGATTGACACTCCCGAAAACAGGACATGACATCCTCCCCCACCAAACTTGGTGTACGTCCTCGTACACGGCATTCTCACTTGCGGCCCGCGTATCCCTTGTACGCCCGCGATGCCTAGAGCGACAAAAAGGAGTTCCCAAAGATCGCCCAACAATGACTTCACGCCGGATCTCTCGTTCTGGACTTTGCCACAGATCCTCTCGTCCGGTCCTCCCTTCCGGAGGTGACACTGCCTACTCGACTCCCCCACGGAGCCCCTCATATCTTGGGGACACGGCGACACGTGTGAGCGCTTGGCGACACGTGTGAGCGCTTGGCGACACGTGTGAGCGCTTGGCGACACAACGACAGCGATGTTGAGGCGGCTCTAATACCACTTGTCACTGACCTAGCCATTCAGCTACCACACTTAGTCCATGCGGCTCTCCATCCCCATGGAGCCAACTTTATCCAATGGGGCAATGCACTGGTTTCGCCTTGCCTTGGGCTCATCAGGGGATCGGCTCCAGACCCCAACCTGTGTGTAGGGCGGCCAACTCGCCTCTTCGACATTAAGTCATCGACTAGCGATAAGTTCTCCGAATTGAACCGGGTCGACCTGTCTGAACCCCTTGGAATGAACAACCATATATCTCCCACACTTTTAATCTTGGAGCAAATCTCACATATGTCTGATGTTCTTATAACCAGCGACGCCCACGAGTGACACTCCCAAAAACGGGACGTGACAATTGGATGTCCTTGTTATGGCATCAACGCATAACATTACGAACAGGAATAGGGCAGTAGTCTGGAATGTGTTTCTTTCTTAATTACGCACATCATCGATCTACTACTACCTTGGATTTTCGAACCGAGTCTCTTCCCATCCCAAGCTACCTTGGTCCGATATCAAACTGCTTGTCTCCCAATATAAACTAGGTTGAAGACTTGAAGTACGTTCGATCAATATGGGAAATTTTTAGCTAGGTATTCTGGAGAACATAATCACCACTCATTTTCATTATTGAAGTACTTACATTCGTGCTATATTTCCATAATCTCTTTCATGTTTACGTAAGCATTGTGACCATTACATTTGTAAAAGAACAACTCAGAAAGGTTGGTTCACTCATCTATACCAAGCGTTAAGGTAATCTGGACAACAACCACGAACATTGGATCAACTTTGATCTATCATGGATGAATACATAATATATATATATATATATATCCAATTTAATTGGTTTCATTTGATACATGTGATTCTTTTATGATGTTTTATAACGTAAATTTTTTGGTGATATATAAGTAAAGTCAGCATTACTGGTGTGTACGTATTGGTATGTGCTCTTAAATAGCGAATTGACGATGGTGAAGGATGATTGCCCGTTAGTTCACAATGCAAGCAATTGCTCGATGGTTTCTCCATTGATGCCAAATTATAGGTCTTTTTCATCAAGCCAGTGGATGTCGGTCTTACAGTTCCGTTGAAGTAAAGAGCTGCTGCAACATCACATGTTTCTGGTTAACGAGCTTTATTCTCATTTTATGGTTGTAACGTACTCTTTCATTTAGAGTAGCTGATTTTTCTTTTTCGACATTTGCTTTCAGACTTCGTTTTCAATCTCCTTAATTTTTCTCCAACTTAGTCCCAAACACATACTTGTCTATCTAATTTGTCAATTTCTTTTGATACAAATTGTCTATTACATTGTTTATACTCTTAGGGTTTATCAACTGACTCGTTTTATACATATTGTCGCCCCTTAAGAACTACGTACTCTAATTTCTTATCGACTTCTTAGAAAATTAAAACAAATCTATGCGTTGAAGATCTTCAGATCTATTATCTATAGCTGAATTATATCTCCATCTGATTTCTAAGAATTAAAACATATATCATCAGAGAGACGGAGAGAGTTGCGTGCGGCAATAATCTAGGAGGGAATAGACGGTCCAATATGGAGTCCCCCTCTCTTTTAATTCCCCAGACCTCACTCACCTGCCTCTGCCGCTTCATATTAACTACATACCAGATTATCTGGAAGCCTGCCACGTGACCAAGCTCAGAGTTGTCCGTACTCCCGATAACCGGCCACCACCTTTCTGTGTAGCCATGGCACCACACTAAACGCCGCAACAAAATATCCGATACCCATGATGATGAGCTCATGATCCCCGTCACATTATTAAGCCAAAACCCTAACACGTACATCGAGCTTCATTTCATGAGTTCTTCTTATCCCCCACGTACTCCTGTCTACCAAATATTCTTTGTTTAAACCAAGCACAGCGGTATTTGTTCGGGGCGGCTTCGGTCCCTTGCATTAATCGGAGTATTGGCTTTTTACCGGAAATGGGAAATCGGTGACCGGTCGTTTTCTTTATTTAGACTTGTATTACATCAACTATAAATCTATAATGCTAAGTGCATGTTAGCAAATCCCACTCAATCTCTCTTTTTTACCCTATGACTCCTATGAGTAATGCTAAATGGACCACAATTATTGAACCACTAATTATTGAGCTAAAATAGAACTTAGTACCAACCTAAGTTAGAGTAAAATAGAATTTTTAGTCCATTTAGCAATACTCTTACCCAGAGTCGGCCCTGACATTTCGAAGGCTATAGGCGACACAAAATTTGGGGCCCCTCAAACTAAATATATATATATATATATATATATATATTCTTCAACAATAATACATGATAAAGAAAAAGTGAAAAATAAGAACAATTCTCAATATGACTTACAATTCTTAATAAGATAGTATCTTAGTTCAAACAAAAATCTTACAATTAATAAATAGTACCTAATTATTGAAAAATTACATTTATTGCATTTTTCGACAAAAGTTTCAATTTCCCCTTATGGTTGATTTTTAATTCTATTTGAAGCAAATATATATAGCAATCTGATCCAAATATGCAATAAAATAATAACTCAATAAGACAACTCAATATGTAGGACAATTATGCAAACCAAGCAAACTAACTGATCTAACATAGTAACTTTCGAACTGTTACGGATTACTTATCCAATTATAACTTATTATCAATAGTAAATAAGATGATATTCTCATTGTTGAACGAAAAATAACAAATGAATAGTATATCATTAGAGAGAATAGACAATTAATAATTATGTTATATTACAAACCATAATAACCATTTAGTCTATTATTTCATTCCCAAACTTTCAGAAAACACAATACTATGTTTTTTTTTTGAAATTGGATCATATATTAAGAACCAAGTCAAGCCAGAAGGCTAATAATGTCAAGTGGAGAAAATCCCAACCAACTATACGAAATAGATGCAGTAATAGCCAACTTAGCTAACTTATGAGCTACAATATTGGCATTACGAGAAATGAGAACACAGTATTATGTTAGAGTTTATTGTATTCACAATTTCAACTAAAGCAATGTCCAATATTTTGACATTAAAATATTAAAAGCAAGAAAGAATGAAAAAATTATTCACCTTGTAAAACAAAAGTTTTCTGAAAATTGGATGGAATGGAGAGATAGATGTGAAAATTGCGATGATAATATGCATGAGAAAAAGTCAAGTTGAAACTTGTTATACGACAATACAACTGATTTTTTTTCTCGCCATTTATAAATAAAAAATAAAAATATTAGGCCCTCAAAATTTTGGGGCTCTAGGCCTGTGCCTCTTGGGCTTACCCACAGGGCCAGTCCAGCTCTTACCTAGTGGTGGATCTTAAACCAAGTATCTAGAGGGACCAAAAGTTCCGAATGAACCAATATATACCAAGTTTTGAATTAAATGTGTTGATTAATGCACAATTATATCATATATAAAATATAATTTTATCATTATTATACAAAATTATATATGTTCAGGGAGAATTACTATAATATCATTGTCTGTGTCTTAGCCTTATTAGTTTTCATGTTAGAAATAAATTCGCATCTATGTAATATATTAGGACTCTGAATCCTACAAAATTGTGGTTATGTAATGCTTATATATAGACCACCATATGATTCAATAAAGATACAGATATTATCCTACACCACATTATCATGCACTTTGCCCTAAAATCCTAAACTTTTAGAGCCCTAGAAAACCGTTTTATTTTTCCCGCCGGATACCATAGTCTCCGGCCTTCGGTGTCACGACCCCGAAATTTCAAGTGTTAAACTCGAAATCGAAGCCATGAAAAACTCTAAAACAATTTCAAATAAATCGAAATCATCTCATAGTCACAGAGTATCGTAATTGAGTTCATAGTACATCTATGTCGATTTGATTATTACAAAAGCAGTTATTAATTCAAGAATTATAACAAATGGAAATGTAAAATCCTCTCAATCCTCACCACAAATAGAAATAATGAATCTTCGAAATCTCCAGAGTAACCCTCCAATTCTGCTAATCCACACCTGCAAAACTATCCCCTACACAATCGAATAGGTGCACCGGGATTGTAAACACAAACCCGGTAAACTTTGCAGCTTGTATGAGTAAATCAACAGTATAACACGCATAGTATACAAGAGAAAATACTGAAAACATTTAATTATAAATGCACTCATAAGTCACAGGGCGGCCCATCTGGATGTCCAATAATATCTGAAAATATAAGTGCTCATGAGGCATTGGGCAACTCATCTGTTTACCCAACTTGCATTTATAATACAGGTACTCATGAGACCCAGGTACTCATCTGTTACCCCTCATGCAGTACACCGTCTGATAATGGCAACTCATATGTTTACCCAAATTGCATTTATAATACGGGTACTCATCTGTTACCCCTCATGTAGTACACCGTCCGATACTGGACAACCCATCAGTCACCCAATATCACAAAAATATGGGTACTCATGAGACCCAGGTAACCCATCTGTTACCCCTCATGCAGTACACCGGCAGACAGACTAGAGCTCTAACTGAATCGTAAACGACACCCGGCCAAGGCTCGGTTCCGATTACTGCCAATGTGTCCGAAGACAGGTCCGAAGATAAAAAAAATGATTTAACATGACTCAAAGTTAAAACCACATACAATACAATCCTCACATGTTATTGTACAACAACCAAGCGACTCTTGCTCAAATAAAATAATTATTGGTGTTAAAATAAAACCCCTTTAGAAATAAGAATGTGACAGTATATAATATAGCAACTTATATATATGTATCGTATTTACCATTTATACACATACACAACCCACTATATCATATACGTATCATAGTTCGGTCTATTATATAAAACATAAATATGAATCTCCGCCAATGGCAGATTCGTCATAGTGAGATTTACTTACCTTATTTTTCTGAGCGTAATTCCACAATACTGACAGCAAATCCTTCACTTGTTTTGTCGACCACCTAGTTCTATAATAAAGAGGTTAGAAATGTTACGTAAAACCTCAAATGCCGAATCAGTACTACTGTCTACTGTTCTGGAAATTACGGTTTTTACATAATTACTGTTCACGTATTAATGTTCATGTACATACTATTTATGTATTACTGTACACCAATGCACTGTTTCATTGTAATTATTGTTCTAGTAAATACTAATCACTGATTTACTATTCAGAAAATTACTTTTACAATTACTGTACATAAATTACTTTTACATTGTTACAGTACATAAATTAATTTTTACAATTTACTGTACATAAATTACTTTTTACATTGTTACTGTACATAAATTACTTTGTACAAAAAAATTATTGTTTGGGAACACTGTTCACGCACTGCCGCACGTGGCAATGCGTGGGGTTCACGCGCCACCCTCCGGCAACCGCGCATGGCGCTCACGCGCCACCTACAGTAACAACACATGGGGCTCACTCGCCGCCTCAATTCAGCGCACGTGACCTCACACGCAACCCTCAAAACTCACTCCATTCACTCCCTACGCCGTCCCCGGTCATTAACCGGTCCCCTGCTACCACCTGCTACTCCCACGCTCCACCACCACTTCAGATCAAACTCCACAAAACAACAAACACCGAACATGAAAAGTGAAGAGCTTGAGGAGGAGGTCACTACCAAACCTTCAATTCGCCCTACACTGACTGGTAGCCGCCGGAATCACTGCCGCAAGGTCTCGGATTGGATTTGGAGATCAACGGAGTTGCAGCTCGATTCGAGCCTCACCGCAGGTGGAATCACGTCGAGGAGGAAGAGGGAAGGCTCGTAGTCGTAACCCCGAGCTATTGCGACGCCGGTGACGTTGAGATCGACGGAGCAGATGCTGTGCTTGATCGGCGGTGCTGGGTTTCCGCCTAGGGTGCGTCGCCGTCACCACCGGTCGATGCATCGTGGCTGTGCGGTTCCAATGACACCGGCGGTATCGTGCACGGTGGCCAGTGGAGGGAGATCGCCGGTGAGAGGAGAGGGGAAGGGAGAGAGAGTCAGGGAGAGAGAGTCGGGGAGAGAGAGTCGGGGAAAGAGGAAAGAGAGGTTGCGGGGTGAGAGAGAAGGTTTCTGGTTTTGGAAACTTAGGGTTTCTAAAAATTTCATTTTATACAATTTCCAAAATCGGAAACTAAATTTTGTCGATAATAACTTCCACATACATCGTCCGATTAATGTGCGTGACGTGTCCACGAACTTGTGTCGACAAGCTCTACAACTTTCATGAAGGAAGTTTTCGAAGACGAGCGACAGAGTAAAAGTCAACTCTTGTATCGCGGAAACGTAATGTTTTTAAATTTTCAACTTCCGAAGTCGGTTTTTGTTTCGTTTGACATCGATGAGAACACAAAAAAATGTGATTTATTCAATTCTCAAGTTAAATGACTTACAAGAAGTTTTACAACACAAACCCGAAAATCGGGGTATTACATCCGGCACATTTTCCGTCGATGCTCCTCGTCGGTGACTACCTTGCACGGCCCTGCATCTTCGGCAGCCCCTGCCCGCAGTCCCCTGCAGACTCCCTGCAATCCTTGCCAACCCTGCAGCCCTTGCAGACCCTCCGCAACTCTTGCACACAGCCCCGCGGCTTCGGAGGGCTTCCATCGCATTCGCTCTGCAAAATTAAATTTTTACCCGCAAGACCCCGCATCAAAGAATTTAAAATTGCTCCTCCGACATATTCACGCAAGCAACGCAAACTTAACAAGCAACATCTTCGCTTAAGAGAAACTACTCTCGTCTTCTGCACAACTTCAAAGGTAATTTTTAATTAACGTTCCCACTTTTGAATGTATAGATATATTATATCGGGCAATATTCCTCTTACTTAAATCTCCCGCCGTTCTTATACCGCAGATGAGGCCAAACGAGGGAACTCGCCACTCTTCTCTATGGTCGATATTTTTCGTGTGACGGTCCTGGGGGAGTCACGATTGTTTTGAAAGGGAAGTTAATTGATTTCATGTGGTCGCCTGAGTGCAGCGCTGTTTTGTGTGCGATCGTGAGTATCACCATTTGCATCGATTTTTCTTGTGACCATATACGTCACCCCTTCTAATTTTTGTTTGACTTGATCTAATCAATTCTGTATTCGTTTTGTAGATGTCGTCGCCATCGCGACTGAAATTTGGCCTTCTTGATCTTGAAGGAAAGGAATACCACTACTGGGTACCTAACATGGAGCTTGCTTTTTAAGAGTCAAGGGATTCAAGACATGTTTGCCGACCCTACTACTATTTTCCCACCTATGACCAAGAGTCAAGCTCTCATATTCATAAAACGTCACATCCATGCAACTCTCAAGAGGCTTGAACGTAAAAGATCCTAAAGAATTATGGGACAAACTTCGCTTGCGGTACAATAATGTTCATGATAAGCTTCTCCATGAATTGACCGTTAGATAGGATAACATCTGTCTATTGGACTATAATAGAGTGGATGACTTCAATCAGGATATGCTATGCTTGTTGATGTGCTCATATTATCCTATATTTCTAAGTATCATATCCTTAGTTTATATGTTTAGTTCTCTAATTTATTATTGATTTATGTTATTTTAGTGTATTTCTAGGTTTGTGTCAAAGAGAGAAGAAAAGAGGCAAAAATGAGCTAACAAAAGATTAAATGGCATTTATATTATTTATTGTCAGAATCTGCCTGTGCAGAACTACCAACTTTTCCGACCATGAGCCTTATACCATTGAAAATATACATAAGTCTATTTTATGTAGGATTCTTGATTTCGATACTCTGAGAGAAAGTTATGATCGTTTGAGTGACAAGATGTCAGAGCTGAAACCTACCCGGGTTCACTAGCATTCATGGATAGTTGAAGTTGTGTTGCCAAGTGCATCCAATTTCAATACATCAAGGTCAATGATTCAGATGAAGATGCAAAGAGTACATGAATTCCTACTTTTACAAGAGATATTTCATGGTTTTCCTATTCTATATCAAGATAGGAATCTGAAACCAAATCTTACCAAGGAAATTGAAGTCAAAGATGATCAAGAATCTTCCCCATATAAGGGAGCCCAACTTTCATATGAGAGGAAGTCTCCGGAGCACAATGTAGACGCCAAAGGAGCACAGACTATCTAACCATCCATCTTCACCATTCCATTCTTTTATGTTTTTGTTATGTTTTTGTTATTTTTTCTTAGTCGTTGATATGAGCACATTGTGCGACGTTCTTAACATGTTTTTACCTCAATTTATACTTTGCTTAGCCCTTATTGTTGTACTAATAAGTCATTGAGTCGTAGTAAGAGTCTTAGGCGGTATTAGATGCATTTTTTGCTTACATGAGTTAAAAACGCATAATTGGTCTAGAGTCCTAGTTTGACTAGGAATCCTTGTTAGGTTTTGAAACTAATTATCTCTTACTTATGATTTTATTTTCTTATTTCAGATTGGATTGAAGAGATAATTAAAGAAAAAGAGATGGAGCCAAGTCATGCAACAATTAAATAGAAGATGATCATTAAAGGCATAAAACATGGCATGTTTTAGGGAATAAAAAATGGCATGTTTTAGGGAGGGAATAAAATTTACCATGATTTAAGGGATTAAACTATGACATTATAATATTAGGAAAGATGCAACTACCCTCCTTCTTTCCTCTATATATACATGGCTTTATCTTTCAAATAAAATTACTTCTCATTTGCATTCAAGAGCCAAAAACTCTACCAAAACACCACCATAAACTTCCCTCATAAATTAGCCAAGCCATCCACCCCAAAACCATCATCAGCTCCACTGCGTTTCACTTATTGTAGCCGTACCTCTAAAGTTCCTACAACGTGTGATTCTCGCAACTCATCTCCATGGCTTCGTCTATTTGTGTTAATCTACAATTATTTGTCTATGAAGATTGTAATTTGTTGTTTATGTGGAAATATTGGTTTTGTTTTTGTTTTACAATTTTTAGATTGTATTTGTTATTTTTTTTTAGACTATACCGAATTTATGTTCTTATAATTATTGAAGTTTGTATTTCTATTGTTGTGTTCTAATCATCTTTATCATACTTTTAGATAATTTTCAGATATGTTCATATGAATTTAGTGCTTGGATATAGTCCCTAATATTGTGTTTGAGTGCTAGATTCATCAACCATATTGACATAAATCGAGTTATGTCCTAAGTAGGTTCGGTTTGTGTTGATTAAAAGTGGTAAAAATTCTGGAAATTTGCATGTGAAACCATGGTGGGTGACACCACACATGAAACATGTCTCAACAAAGATTTGGTGCTTAAATGTAATCTTGTTTGATTTCTATTCTAAGTGTTATTGAATTCGATTGCATGCAAATTTAGATTAGGCCCTAAGGCTCTAATTGTATTGGTGCCTAAAAAGCATGTAATTGGTCAAATTAGAATGCATGATAGGTTCGAACTTGTAATTATGTGGTGTAATGGTAAATTTGGTTTATGTTTGTTAAAGAGAAGTCGATCATGTAAATAGTAATTTAGGTTTTATTTTAGTAGTTAATAATCAATCACAAACCCCCCTTATTTGTTAACACTAAAGTTTAGAGTTCCCTTCAATTCCCCGGAAAGAACGATTCATGCTTATTCTATACTAACGATGATGTTATATAGGGTTTATTATATACGTTTTAATCAACGCTCTATCAGTCGTACTTTGTTAAACCTTTTTTCTAGGATTAGGATGATGTCCTTTCATGATTGTTTATGTAGTTTGATGTTTGTTTAATGGATTTATAGTTTGTTTATGATGGATGCTTAGTCACCATTTGAATTGATGTTTTATGTTTAAGTTATTTGATTGATCACCTTAGGGCTTTGCATATAGTGATTCGAAGATAAATTTGAAGCAAAGATACAATATAATTTATTAAGCTTCTTGTGATTAAGTGTGGTGAATTACATTGTTACTAGAGAGAGTGATGGTTTGCGTGATTTCCTTGTTTTCTAGAACGTAATGAGTCTTGCATTTATAACTGAAATGATAGACTACATAGCTAGGATATACGACCATTACCTGAGAGTGAGAGCATCATACACTTAAGGAAAACTATGGTCTAGAGTACCTGAGAATGACATAGATACAGGAATTGTCATCTAGAGAGACGAAAGAATTTATTAATTACATTAATACATAAATATGATTGTGAGTTGTTGATTCTAATACCCTAGGTTCTAACTTATTTGTTTCTTTTATAATTTGTTATTTGAAAACCTAAAATCTGTGTTCTTAGTTTAGATCAATTAAGTTAGGATTAAATCGATTCTCAATCCCTAGTTGGAACGACCTCGTATTTGCACACTATACTAATGATGATTCGTACGCTTGCGAGTTTTAATTAAAATTTCACAACACTTGCAATCCGACCTTTGCACCGTTGGTGTCATCAAGACCGACCAAGATCTTCTCAATAAGACATTGGTCACGTTCCAATCAACTATGAGATTCAAGCTCATATGTACTGCACTCATGTAGAGGAAGGGAAGATCTGGACTTTCACTGACTTAATGAAGATCTTGGCAAAGGAGAGACATTCTGAGATCCTCCTCAACAATACAATAGACCCACTGGCACTAAAAAGATTGCTACGCCATAGTCTCACTCTGGGAAAACTCCTAAGCAAAAGAATCAATCAAGGAATGCTCCATACCAACAACAAAGCAATAATTCTCTTGGTGGGAGGCAACCAGGCCGTTCTTGGCCCCAGTCCAACACTTGGATCGGTGATGGTGGCGGTGCCGCACCCTCACAGTGAGGTTGTCCCCGTCTCAAACCTCAACGAGGCTATGTGCCTCCACATGCCTCCAATTCTGGTAATAACAAGTCTCCATGCTTCAAATGTGGTTCTTTCAAGCATTTTAATCTTGATTGTCAAGCTAGGAAGGAGATGATCAAGGCATACTCCGCCTACAAGAAGTTTCTACAACCCAAATCGAACCATGTGGATGAAGAACTTGAGATCGAGACTCACCACATCTCCATGAAGCCCGAGCCCCTTGCTTCCAAGGCTAAGCCTCTGACCCCTATAATGAACACTCCAGACTTTGATTAGTCGTTTCAAGCTTATTCTAGTTTTATGATTTCAAGTATTGTTATGGTCGACTGCCATTGTTATTTTCATTGACTTTGTAATAGTCTTTTGATTTTGGAATTAGAAGTTCCTGTGTGATGTATTAAAGTTTGACATTCAATAAAATTTCTCAATTTCTTGTTTACAATTCGATCTCTTTGAGAAGTTTATTTATCTTACACTTAGTATGATTGTCAACATTTACAACTCGTTGTGGTTCTTAAATTGGCCGCTTTTAAGTTACATGAGATCTCAATAGTACTACATTGTGAATTTGACATTTCACATTTAGAAAACGAACGTCGGAATGTCAAAATTTGACATCGTTATAATCTTTGGCATTTCCGGAATGTTTTACCAACGTTTCTGGCCGTTCTGGCCCCCTTTCAGTTCATTTCCGGCATTTTCGACAGCACTACCTTGTTCCTACCGGTGATTCCTCTTGGATATAAAGTCCGGCCTCCTAACCAGCCAGATTTCGACCGCCATCGGCCGATTTTCCAGTCACCGGTGCCACCAGTTTTCCGGCAAATCTTCACCGTTTCTCGTTATTTTTCTGGCATATTTGCAACATTCTTTGTTGAAGAGTTATCCCGCCAAAGTTTCATTCGGTTTTGAGTTATTTGGACATTGTTTCCCGGTTATATTTTCTGGTTTTCTCTAAGTCGTTTCATAGCTCAAACGATTTTATTATTGTTGGTGACAACCTGCACCAATTGGATGGTTTTTACCACCCTAATTGTTTGGTATTGAACTGCTCTAATACCATGTTTTTCCAACTCTTTAGTTTAAGAATGCAGTTATATTTCCATGCGATAAACTTGATGGGATTGTTCATTTGTTTCGATCCCCGTTCTTGCAATATCCTACAGCGTATTGTCTAGAAACCTTCTGACGTTGACTCTTAATTTTATTACGGTGAAGTCTCTTGGCAATGTCAAGTGTCTTGCCAATTGCATAACGACACACACTGTCATACGGCGCAGGTAGTTGTTTTACGGATCTTACACGGAGATTGTATTTTATATCTCTGTGTCTTGCTATGTTTTAAAAGGCCATACATGTCAATGATAAATTTTCATCTTGATACTTGTGTTGAGAGTGGAGAGGAATAAATCTGTCAGATTTCGTTGACAATAGTTTTTTCAAGCTTCGGCAGAAGCTTTGTTAGCCTGCAAACATAACTTTGCTTGTCTGCAACAGTAGCTTCATGTAGCTCAAGATTCTTTGAATCCTGGGTTCGGTTTTGCTACCTTATCAATTTTGACATAATCATTTTTTTTGTCATTTTGAACGTTATATGATGATTAGAATTCTTTGAAATTCACCTGATCATCCGTTTTTTATGTTCACGAAGCGTTTGGATGACTTTTCTCCAGGCAAAATCATGGAGGGACCGTGAGGCCTCCTCACGGCAATGTTAGGTTTTTATGCCGTTCGTGGTGCCGTCCACATCTTCATAAGCGATTGTGACGTCTCATGTTCAACTATTTAGCTATTTCTCCATGCCCATCATTTATCTTCCAAAACCTACTCAGTTGATGACTCGCATTGTCCATATTCCCATGACAAGACTCCAATTGAGCATATTTTATTCTTATAAAGTATTTAAGGTGACATTAGTGGACCATATCCAACCGAATGCGGACATCTTTCGATGTTTTTATGGTATAGGTTAAGAGCATCGACGCGTTGGTCATACGTCGTTTTGTTATCCACATGAAATGTTGCATTTGCTACGTTTTTAGCTATGATCATCATACTACGGGCTCACCACCCTTCTCATCCACTCTAATCTTTTCGATTGGATACTGTTGGAGAGTTCACCTCCAAGACTTTTCATGATTTTGTTTTGCATGTCTACTGGGATCGTCGTTGAACATATTGTTCTTCATGTTCATTCACAGAACGATCTAGCAGAGGCTCGGCCTTGGTTATGGGTACTAACCTATCGATCTTTGCATGGGGATATATAATGATGTTGCAAGCAACGATACTTAATCATTTTAGACCCACAATTTGTCAAGCATTTAGTGCATACCATATGGTTACTAGATACGATCCCAATGTTCTTTTCACGAACGCCTATTTGATTAAGTTGTTTATGTGCCTCAATTTTAGAATCTAAATGGGTTTACATGGAACGATTAAGTATTTTGGTTGGTTATGAATCACCAACACTTGTCTGCTATTTTCAATCTACAACTGTGGATCTCTATCCTGTGATATATTAGCATATGGTCACTTTGATGAGACATACTTCCCGTCGTTAGGGGGAGATATAGAATGCTCCCATTCCGGTTCTAACGCCATGAATTAATGTGATGTGGCACTATGTCTCATTAAGATCATGCACTACTCTAAATTAGCACGAAGTGCAACGCATTATCGCCCTAAAAAAGTCAAATATTCGATGCTCAATGACTTTACCGATATTGTGAAAGTGACGAGATCACACATAAATGTTGTGATGTGCCGGTAAGGTTGGAACTCCCGAAATATGGGACAATTTCATATGATCTGGTCCTAGCACCGTTGGCACCATCCGTAACATTAGGAAGGAAGTCGGCGCTCGTGGTATTGCACCACAAAAACAAGGGCAGCAAACGTAAAAATGGACTAGTAAGGGTCATAGCTTCGGTCTTGGCTCCTTCCTAGATGAGGGGAGACCATTATTCTCTTAAATCAAAAACCAGAAAGAAGCGAGGTGCGTACGCACAAATATTTCGCCCATCATCAAGAGATATTCTCTAAACATGTCTATCAACTAAGTTTCTGTGAGACGCTACAAACACTACAAAAAATATTTCAGCTCGCCACGGCAACCAACCGTTGCCAAAAATAAATTTGCCGTCGCAAAAGACCAACGGCGAAGACTTTGCGTCGGCAAATCAGCCGTCACTAAAATAGGCGACGCAATTGCTCGACGCCATGGTTTTTTGCTGTCACTAAAAGATTTAGCGACGCAAAAGCCTTACCATCGCAACAATTTGCGACGGCACATTGCCGTCTTGAACATTATAATTGCCGTTGAGAAATTTTATTAATAAAATAAATTGAAAACTTGGCGACAGTAAATTGCCGTCGCTAAATTATTTATTAGAATAAAACAATTACACAAAAAATAGTGAATGCCATTTTTTTATTTTGGATAATAGTTTGACAAAAAAGAATTAAAAATAATAATTTTAGTCATGATTCATGAACTACAATAAAGAAGCTTGATGTCAAACTAACATGTCTGTTGTCAAATTTATCAATTATTTATATTCAAAACTTTGATCGTACAAAATCATAAAACGTCTACTAGTGTTTTATAACATGTTTGATGCATATAGTATCTCTCTATATGAACAACATATTCAAAATATATTTTCATAATTCAACCGTTGGATGTGATCATTATATGAAAATATAACTATCATAGAAAATCGACACGTTTTCATCATTGTATTGGTCTCGATCGAGATAGTCAAGTTTACAAACTTAGAACCATTCTCTCTAAAACGCCAATATCAATTCCTCAAACTTATTTTCTTGATCCGAAAGCGTTAAAACAACTCATAAAGGTAAGGTATATCATCGTATGTTGAAATTTTGAAGTGTTTATGGCCCCATGATAGGGCTCACTCTTAGAGAAGCTTGATTATAAACTAAATTGACCATGTTAGTTAGAGACGACAATGGAAAACCGACCCAAAGCCGCCGAATGATTGCAACGGGCGAATTTACCATCGCAAACGTAATAGTTTGCATCTGCAAATGAGTGCCGACGCCAGGGTCCCAATCTTTTGCGTCGGTTTGGCTTCACCGTCGCCAAATTTACGACGATGCTGACGCCGTCGCTAAAATTGGACCAACGCTGACGGCATTTCCGCACCGTGGCAATTTGGCGTGGCTAATTGAATTTTTTTTTTTTTATAATGAGACTCCTTTTGTTGATGTTCGAGAACAAAATAAATCTCACAAATTGATAGTAAGAAACGCGCGCGTATGTTAATGGATTGATCTCTCATGATTGATGATGTATTCGCTTATACTCGTATTACATTGTAAAAAATCAACATTTAGAAACTTAACCGTAGGGGAAAAAATTAATACAGGTTGACTAGACTTGTTATGTTAGTCATTGTTCGTAAGTGTAATGAGAAAGATGAAGTCATGCGATATTTGCAGGACTTATGACGCAAAGATTGTCTCATTATCCTAGTATTGACTACGATGAGTTATATTCTCTCGTAATGGACATAATTGATTTCCACTACTTGATCAGTAGTAATGTCCATGAAAACTGGTTTGCAGCAAATGATAATGGTCATAGCATATCTGTAAAGGGATCTTCACACAGATATGAAAGTGCCCGAATGACCTTAATTACTTGGTTAAATGTCTCCAGACCACTGAGAGCTTATGCAATTAGATTGCGAAGTTCGAGAGAACATAGTACAATCGGTTGCAAGAACTTATACCCATACATGTTCATATGAAAGCCAATTTTGGACTCTTTATTCCGTCTAAGTTAAGATGATGAAGAGTTTCAATGAGCTCTAGATTTATATATGTTAGTGATGTTGGGAGACTATTGTTTTCATTATGATGTGATAAACTATGCGCCTATGCATCGTCATTAGACTTGAATTGTTCTTTTGAAAAGGGTTTAGTTCTACACTTAGTGAATCAACACAAATCATATCCACACCAACGCTGCCAGCAGCTCTAGCAACATCAACGTACGCCTTGGTGTAGCAGTTGACACTAGCATCGTAGAAGATGCGTACGGTCTGTCTCATACCAAAACCTGTAATTCATTGGTATATTCGCTCATTTCTTTGTGAAAGACACATTGTGATAAATCAGAATCTGTCCAGTCTCATATGTCAACTTCACGAGACCTATTGGACAGCTCACTTAATGAAATATGGTGAATTTGGTACCATTAAAAAGGTCTATATGTCTACTTTCCAGGAACACTAACCATTTGATTATATATTGAGTGAGTTATCGCCATTTTAGCAAAGTAAGACAGTTCTTTTCGGAAATTTGCAAGTCAATCAACTTCGACAGAGCTCTGTGAGCTACTCCGGTCCAATTAGGTTGTGAATTTTATATCACTGGAAAGCCACGGGTGTCTACTTTCAAGAACATTTTATGGTTTGCTGATACCTGTTGTGAGAAGAAGTTATGCTCGTTTAAGTGAGTAAATGTCATTATACCTGAGAATCTGATTTTTATTGCAAACTCTTGTTTTGAGTTGTTATGCAATCTTGTTTCCTAAGATCTAAATTTGGCTAAGTATAGCATGTTTGATGTAAGAATGTGTGGCTAGATTAATGATTAATCATTAACCCAAAACTACTTTTGAGAAACATGTAATGAACGTTGTATAAGTTGTTTTTTGTACTTCATGATTATGACTAATCATGGGGAGTTATTTCGTAGACTTTAGAGGGAGTCTACCTCACATGATGCTATCAAATGTAGACGTGCGTTGTGCTCTTTTTCTCCTTCAATCAAGCTTTTGTTTTTTAACCAAGAGGATTTTATTTTACTTGACAAGGTTTTTACTGAGACAACGTTATGTGCACTATGCAATATAGGCATGCGATACAAGTGGGAGTGTTCCGGGAGAATTACTATTATACCATTGTGTGTCTTATCCTTATTATGTTTCATGTTAGAGATAGATTCACATCTCTGTAATAGATTAGAACTTCAAATTCTACAAAATTGTGGTTATGTAATGCCTATATATAGACTCACATATCATTCAATAAAGATACAATTATTATACTACACGAATATCTTAATTATACTATAATTATACTATAATTATAATAATTAAACCATAATTACACATATTATATCATAATTAAAATGAACTTTTAACTTGCCACGGGGGCCACAGCCCCCTCTGCCATCTTCATAGTTCCACCACTGCTCTTACCCTATTAATATACCAAAACCTCTTAGCTAAATTCATCAATCAAAAGGCTTAAAATTAACTACTCTCCAAGCTTTGGCTAGACAATCTTTGGATGACCTAACCTACCTATAAATATACATGTGTTGTTGAAATATCAATGTAAGTTTGTTCACAGTTGAGATTAGTACCGGCTATATATGATTATATGGGTGGCATTCGATTACAGGCCCCAAAAGTCTAGAGCTTCCAACCCAAGTTTGCTTCATATATACTGTTATTGACTTCATCTCGACTTCATCTCGGTACGTAATAAACATCATATTCATCAGTCATAAAAACGAAACACAAGAGTCACGCTAGTGCTTAACTTGGATTCAATAAACCGGGACCATTTTCTACGTTGCATGCTATATCTCTCTCTGTTTCAGTCACATCCGCAAGTATACAAGTGAGCCTATTATTATATATGCCCAGATGTGGATCTGTTGTGTCCACCAATACAACCCAAACTTTCATGTAACTGTGCGGAAAAGATTTGACATGCAAATGAGGTTGGGGACGTACATATAATAAATAAGATTCAATATATGTATTTACACGTAGTTATAGGGCAACAGTTGGCTTAAAGAATAAAGATTTCCAACGGAAGATAAGAGAAGGACGACTGTCGATCATGTCGAATTGGATTATATATTGCTTGTTCAAGACTTCAACCCAGAAATTACCATTATAATCCGAAATACCAAATTATATGAGATGCTAATAAGGTCTTTTGAATCATATATAGGCAAATGCTAAAAGGGTATCGATCATGACCAGCCCTATGAAGTGATCCAATAAGCCAGGTGGATTGCAATGTAGACATGTAGTCGCACATCACACACTAAAATATAAATCGGAACTCCAGCGGTAGAAAAACAACATACTCAACGTAAAAATCACCCCAAAATATAACACCACAATTAGACACGAATATTAAAAACTGGTGGATAAAAATTATATGATGATTGCAGCCTGGTAGCCCTAGTATTTTTATCATCACTTATTTTAAATAAGGTCCATTTTCAATGGTCGGCTTATTCTGGTTTCAGGCTGCTATTTTGAAAGTGCATAGTGCAGACACATGAAGGCTCAGTGCATGTGTTTTTGGGTGTCCTTGATGAGTTTATTTATGAATGGACAGTAGTGCTGGATTTTTTTTTTGAAATAAATTAGCTGGGTTAGTTTGACAATATTGTATAAATGAATTAATATCCGGCACCAAATTTCTTACACATGAAGAAAATTATAGTGTTTTTTTTTCTCAACATAAAAACCTATTATATATATATATATATACACACAGAGGTAGGGCTCGTCAATGGGCCAGGTCTGGCTCGGCTCATTAATAACGGGCCCGGACCGGGTCTTGATAAATTTAAATAAGTGGCGGGCCGGTTATTTTTACAAATTCGAATATCCAAGCCCGCCCACTTAAAGCGGGCCTTGCAGGCTTGTATTAAAAAAATATAATACTCTAATTTAAGGGTTTGAAACAATAAAAGAATTATTAGAAACTATTCTAAAAAAAAGTCCCAAATAAATTCTAGTTTTGAAATATTGTCGATCGAAACCAATAGATGTGATCGATATATATATTTAGGGACCCTGTAAACATTTCATCCAATTCGGACCTCATTTAACCGTCGGAATTTTCGGTCAACAAAAAAAAAGGCGTTTTCACATAATAAAACCTCATTAACTGGGGATTTACCAAATGGTTTTTCTCGTTGCAACCACGCATGATCGGTGACAAAAATTAGGTGATTTCAAATATGTAAACAACTTTCAGTATTCGGATCTTGGTAATGGGTCCCCTCTTAGGCCATATTAGTGTTATTGGTTTACCGGAAATTCCGACTATCAAATGAGGTCCGAATTGGATGAAATTTTAAAATGATCATTAAATATATATACTGATCACATCGGATGGTTTCGATTGATTCCGAGAAGTTTCCTTCATATAGTCGCTTCATAATGTGATAGTTTTATTATAAACCTAATATAAATGTTATAATACATTAGTGGACACTTCGGCGATCGACAACTTCAATTCAAAATATGGTCGATCGATACCAGTAGATATGATTGATATATATATTTAGGGAACCCGTAAAAATTTCGTCCGTTTTAGACATGATATGACCGTTCGTACCAACGGTCAACTAAAAACGAGGCGTTTTGACATATTTAAACCTCATTAACCAGGGATTTGCCAATAGATTTCTTCAGTTCAACTGCGCACGATAGGTAACAAAAATTAAGTGATTTCATATATGCAAAAGGCTTTCGGCATTCGCATATTTGTAATAGGTCATCCCTTAGGGCATATTAGTGGTGTTTTCGATTTACCGAAAATTCTGACGGTTAAACGAAGTCCGAATTGGATAAAAATTTCACAGGGTCACTAAATATATATACCAATCATATCGGCTAGTGTCGATCGATTCCGATAAGTTTCCTTCATATAGTCGCTTCATAATATGATAGTTTTATTACAAATTTAAAATAAATGTTATAATACATTAGTGACACTTCGGCGATCGACAACTCTAATTTATAATATGGTCGATCGACAGCAGTAGATGTGATTGGTATATATATTTAGGGAACCTGTAAAAAATTCGTCCGTTTTGGACATGATTTGACCGTTCGTACCAGCGTTCAACTAAAAACTAGGCGTTTTGACATATTTAAACCTCATTGACCGGGGCTTTGCTAAATAGATTTCTTCAGTTCAACCGCGCACGATAGGTAACAAAAATTAAGTGATTTCATATATGCAAATGGCTTTCGGCATTCACATATTTGTAATAGGTCCTCCCTTAGGGCATATTAGTAGTATTTTCGATTTACCGAAAATTGACAGTTAAACGAAGTCCGAATTGGATAAAAATTTTACAAGGTCACTAAATATATATAACAATCACATCGGCTAGTGTCGATCTATTCTGATAAGTTTCTTTCATATAGTCACTTCATAATGTGATAGTTTTATTATAAACCTAATATAAAGGTTATAATACATTAGTGGACACTTCGGCGATCGACAACTCTAATTCGAAATAGAGTCGATCGACACCAGTAGATGTGATCGGTATATATATTTAGGGACCCGTAAAAACTTTCGTCCGTTTTGGACATGGTTTGACCATTCGTACCAACGGTCAACTAAAAAAGAGGCGTTTTGACATATTTAAACCCCATTAACCGGAGCTTTGCCAAATAGATTTCTTAAGTTCGACCCCGCACGATAGGTAACAAAAATTAGGTGATTTCATATATGCAAACAGCTTTCGGCATTCGCATATTTGTAATAGGTCCTCCCTTAGGGCATATTTGTAATAGGTCCTCATGGCATATTAGTGGTGTTTTCGATTTACCGAAAATTTCGACGGTCAAACGAAGTCCGAATTGGATGAAACTTTTACAGGGTCACTAAATATATATACCAATCACATCGGCTGTTGTCGATCGATCCGAACAAATTTTTTCATATAGTCGCTTCATAATACGATAGTTTTAGTATAAACCTAATATAAAGGTTATGATACATTAGTGGACGCTTCGGCGATCCATAACTCTAGTTCGAAATATGGTCGATCGACACCAGTAGATGTGATCGGTATATATATTTAGGGAACCCGTAAAAATTTCGTCCGTTTTGGATATTATTTGACCGTCCGTACCTACGGTCAATAAAAAAAGGCTTTTGACATATTAAAATCCTCATTGACCGGGGCTTTGCCAAATGGGTTTCCTTGGTGCGACCGCACACAATCGGTGACAAAAATTAGATATTTTCAAATAAGCAAACGTCTTCGGTGTTCGCATTTTGGTAATGGGTATTCCTTTATGACATACTAGTGTTGTTTTCGGTTTACCGGAAATTCCGACGGTTAAACGAGTTCCGAATTGGATGAAATTTTTACAGGGTCACGAAATATATATACCGATCATATCGACTGGTGTCGATCGATCCCGAGAAGTTTTCTTCATATAGTTGCCTCATAATGCAATAGTTTTATTCTAAATCTAATAAAATATGTATGTATAATATTTTATTACTTGGCGGGCTTTTACGGGCCGAGCCCACGGGTCGGGCCGGGTTTCACACCTCTAATTTAAGCCCGATCCTCTACCCACGGAAGCGGACTTTGGTTCTCGCGGGCCGAGCCGGGTAAAAGCCCGTCGGGCATACGGGCCTCTGCCGACTTTTCGGATCCACGGGCTAAATGATGATGCCTATACGGCGGCCACCGAACTAAGAATAGTAAGCCTGAATTGATCGGGTTTCAGAATTATGCCGTTTCAAAAAAAAAATTAAGTACGGTTTGAGGAAGCTTGTGGGTATCAAAATCATCTATACTGCCTATACATAGTTAAGGATATCGATCACTCATAATCCAGCAACACCTAGCACATGGTTATACGTGTGATTGGTTTGTTGTGAAACGCAAGGAGAATGATTGTTACACAACGACAGCGGAGTTCGTTGAAAAATATCGTAAAATCGAAGGAGTCGACAAAAAGAGTACTATTGGAAGGCAATTGGTTAGCTACATGAGACATTAATTGGAGAGAAATTGCTTAGTTGAACGAGCTTTCAAGAGTTCCACCTACGTGAAAAAACAGCAAAATTAGCATACAGATGGAGATGGAGGACATAATTATTAGAATATTATCAAAGGCAACCAATCTGCCTATGGTCCCTCCATTTTTGTTTGCGCGCATAAGTACGCTTGTTCGGAAAGGGCAGATTCTGGTTTCTAACATGTAGTTGAACGAAGATACCTCTAAAGCGTTAGTCATTTAGACTTTTAGTGAACGGATAAATCTTTTTTGGACATGAATGGATAAATCATGATACGATGTTAGTCATTTATTCGATCATACTCTATATATAGCACTAAACATGTATACTACCACGGGTATGGAATTGAAACTGAAAAAAGCTAGTCAATATGACGTGGCGTGATGGGCAGCAACAACAATATTGGAGATCGGAGCTCATTGATCTTGAAGGACGAAGACGTGGTCAAGGTTTCTCAGGGAACCTGTAGTGACAAAATCAAAGTAACAAAATCGAAGTAAACCAAACCGGAGGTGTTGATCATACAATGATACAGGGCAGTTGCGGATCTTGTAAAAAAAAAAAATTAAGCGCAAAATTCCGGAAGAGTCAATATATACTTAATTTTGAACGGAATTCAATTTAATATGCAATTATACGTACCATAATTAGATATCAATTATATTGATGCAATTCAGATGTGTAAATTCTTGATATCCGAAAGGTTAGTTTAGAGACATAGCGCCACTCCTATCTCGATCCTGGCCCTAAAGTGTTCTAGGTTTTCGAACTTGCTACGACTATTGTTTACTATGCCCCCACCCCCTCTATCTCACACGCACGCAAAAGAAATACGTCTCAATTTAATTGGTTAGCCGTTGCCTTGGCCATCAAGGAAACTGGGAAGATAGTGTTCAATGGTGTACGTTAAATAAGAAGAGTTGTGATAAAGTGATATGAGGTTAATAGCTAAAATTAATTGGCAGTGGATAAAGTGACCCAATTCTTATAAATTCATATGTCATGTCTTAATTTCTAATGTGAGATGTATATTCTCAATACGTCCTCGCATGTGTGACGAATTTTCAAGTCATACACGTGGACATCATTATAAGTGTGAAGTCGTGTGGTCATTTGGGCTTCACATGTGAACGTGGGTAACCTGTTTTTAATATTATGATAAAATAATATGAAGTTTACATCCAAAACCAATTACAATGAATGTAGTGATACAAACCCTTATAAATACATATGTTAGATTTCAATTCCCAATAAAAGATATATATTCTATAACAGTTCTCGGATCCAGCTCCCAGCCAACCTTCAATTAAGTACTCTAGGGTTTGGGGCTTTTGTCACACTTGTTGGATGCTTGAGAACACATCAGTCGGCTGTGGTGACCCTCCATATCTCTCTACTGTGTTGGTTTTGATTGATGATGGTGATAAGGAGTCGGCGAGGCTATTTCTGACTCTGATGGGTGCATGCAACCATAAATGATGTCTGGGTGCATGCAACCAAATTCATCTAATTTGTTGTTATGCAATTAACGTGGGCAGTGGGGTAAGAAATTCTGAAATTTTTTTATAATAAGAATTTGACAGACTTTAATTATAAGTGTCGCTACTTGGTAATTTTTCCATAGACTTTAATTATATCTTTACTATTAGTAAAACAAACAGGTTCTGTAAGCCAAAAGATCATGACAACTCATTAAACTTTTAGATTATAGGTTATTTATGGGTAAATTATAAAACAATACAATCTCTCATTATAAATTAGAAAAGATGTCACAATTTAATTTTTAATTATAAAAAGTTCATCTCAATTTACTAGAAATTAGAAAATAATCAATAAACTTAGAACATAATTAGAAAATAGTCACTTTTTAAATATTTTCTGGACTGTTTTGTCTTTTTTTTTCTTCTTCATCTAATTTCAGTCATAACTTTGTTGTCTGGTGATAGATTTGAGCGTGGTTGGTACTGTTTGAAAGATCTATCTACCATCTTTTCATTTGATACAATACCCACTCCAAATCGATCACCGTATAAGGCACAACAACCTCGCAAGGGGCTGCCACCTTCGAAGGTGGTGCTCCAAGCTATTCCGACGAAATTATAGTTTAAGGGTCTCTTATTCTAGTTATTTTTTTCATTATGAGCATACTCATATCAATCTCATTTGAATTGTAACATCATTCCACATATTTAGACATTTCCTCTCGGCATGTCACACCTAAGGTTCAAAATATCGGTATCGGGGGATATATCGTGTTTTTTTAATGGGAGATATCGGATATATTGGGGATATTGGAAAAAAATATCGTTCATATTCCGAAATTATTTATTTATTTATTATTTAATTACATACAAACGAATATAATTATTAATTTTATTTAGTACCAGAAAAATACTCTAGGTGCTTGAAAAGACGCACGTTGGTCAACAAAACTACAATATTATGTTCAAGACATACGAGTCATAGAGTACGAATTGTAAGAGTTAATATGATAGTCATATATCTCTTTCGAACTACCGACAATTTCTTTGAGAAATTAATAGTAAGGATGAACCCAACTCGATAATTGATCATAAACGTCTCCAAACTGACCATAATTGTAAATAAGATGACCATATTGATAGTTTGACTTCATGTGATTCGTTTGACATCCCACTGTGCTCTGTGCCTAAACTGATAGAATCAAAACTTAAGGTAACTGAACTAACATCAGATGAAATACTTTGATCATCAATGACTCCTATTATCCTCATCTCGTACCTATTTTGTTGTTGAACACCATGACCGCTTTCTCTAGATCCATGATTCTCATATTGGGTAGCATGATCAAAATTATTTTCACAAGTAAACTGCTCAAATCCTCCACCTACATAAGATTGTCCATGTTCAAACCTTATATCTCCACCACCTTGTCGACTTCCACCACTAACATCACCATCACCACCACCACGATCATCATCATCATCAATATCTGAACTATCTGGAGTTGCTACACTGCCTCACACACTAGTATTATCAGAATCATCTACCGGGTCTCTAACTTCATCAAATAATGCCTTGTTTACATCAATTTCAAAATCAGTTGCCTTTTCTATGACATGTGGAGGAGGGTTGCCATTTTCATCATCGAGGTGTGCAGGCATAATCTAATCATAAAGAGGATCAATGTCATTCTGAAGTGGTTCACTAGCAACATGAAGTAGATCGATATAGTTGTTTTCATTGATCACATTATCCTTTGCTCGTTTATCACGTAATCATAACTTCATGTTGTAGTAGCAGTATATGAGTTTTTCCAACTTCTGATATGCAAGATGGTTCCCTTGCTTTGTATGAATAAGAGAAAAAGTACTCCAATTTCTTTCACAAGCTATAGAGGAAGCCGTTTGTGCTAAAATACGCATGACAATTCTTGATACTTTTGGTGCAGAATACCCCATTGTGCCCACCAATCAGCTGTAAATGAACTATATTCCTTGAGGAGAACACTTGTTACTGACATTACTCTAAAACTCACTCTTCATCTGGAATTTTGGATATTCTCTTATGACCTTCATGAGAGTGTGAGACTATGTTGTGACCCTTTATTTTGGATTCTCTCAAGGTCAAGAAGAGCACTGGTCACTGATATGGCTTGACTTTAATAGTTAAGACTTGAACTTTCACTCCTCATCTCAATATCTTTTACGAAAAATTAAAAATTACCCGATTGAAGGACTACTCTTCGAGTATTAGTTTTTTTTATTCCTCGAGGCTTAAGTGAAAATTTTCAACTATTTCTCTAAAATATCGAAAATATATCGGAGAAATATCGGAGATATTTTATATTATCGGAGAAATATCGCAGATACGGAAAAAAAATAAGATATTTACCCCTAAGATATATCGTTTTTAAAAAAAATATCGGAGGATATATCAGAAATATCGGAGAGATTTTGTTCCCTGGTCACACGTGTTGTCTCACAACCTGTGACACCCGTTATCACACTACCTGTCACACTACCGATCACACCCCATGTCACACACTCTGTTATACTACCTATCACACCCGCTATCACACCTCATGTCACACTACATGTCACACCCCATGTCACACACGTTGTCACACCTGCTATCACACCCACTGTAACACTAACTATCACACCGCCTGTCACACCAACTGTCACACTTCCTATCACACGAACTATCACACCTACTGTCACACCTCATGTCACACTCTCTATCACAACTCATGTCACACTACGTATTACACTGTTTTATGTGACTGTTGTGAGAAGAAGAAGAAGACTAGAAATAACGAACCTTTGTTTATTGTTATGTGATTTTGAACTTCTTAAATTAACTAATATGATCAAAATATCGACACTTATATTTTCGTACAGAACACCATCAGTCACACTACCTATCACACAACATGTCACAACACAAAGTTAGTGTAACTGGTAGTGTGACAGGTACTATGACGAGTGACTAATAGTGTAATAGATAATGTGACATATAGTGTGACATGTAAATTGATAGTCACACTACCCTTCATCAACATGTTGGATAGCTGGATCAGAGAAGATGACGACGCCCTCTACTTCGATCTATGCCGAGAATTCTCGATTCACGCACACTCTCTCCAATCTTTTGAATTTAAGATATGCAGCTCATGGATCTGTGACTCTAGTTGCTCGATTGAGCTCTTCAATTTTTCTTCCCCGGAATTTGGATCGGAAATTGAAATGGAGATGGAATTCGTTTACAAAACCGCATCAGCTCGTAGTTTGGAGAGCCCTGAGGGCGGCAAGTTATGGCACCGTCATCTAAACAGTCTTCTCAATCACGGCGCTAGACTTAGCTCTTCGACGGCTTCTTCATCAATGTTGCCAAAAGCATCCAAAAATGCACAACTGTCTTTATTTATTTCTGTTATAAAGAACAGTGTTATATTGCATATATAATTTAATAACCTGAATTATAAATAATTATAAATTAGAAACGACGAACACGAAAAGAAATTCAACCAAAATACCGAACGATTGATTATGGAAGAACTAGTCGAGACGTGTGTGATACCACACTGTCCTTAAGACGTTTACGCCTCTTCTACCGGTGCAAGGATGCTTGGCGCTTGTCTCCCAGGATATAACGACTAAACAATTCTAGGAAGTTGCACTACTAACTAGAACCCTCAACGAACTCGAAAGGTACCTCTTTCTATCACCAAAGAAAAGCTAAGAATTTTGAGAGTGGGAGAGGATTATGTTTCGAATTGGATGATTTTACAATGAAAGGATGGTGGCTATTTATACTGTGAGGATTTGCAATCAGCAATTAATAAGATGACTGTTATAGAAATCAAAAGATCATAACATATATGAGTTACATATGTTACAAACATTGATTTCAATTCTGTTATAATTCTCCACAACACACAATAACTCAGTTGTTACAAAAGAAGAATTTGAACAGTCAAGAGAATTTGAAAAGTCAGAACCGAATTTTCGGAAATGCAAAAAGAATCCGCGTTCCGACCCTCAATTCGGTGTTGCATTCGTGTCCGCAGGTCGCACGGGCATACACGAGTTTCCCTTGCGACCTAGGATTTGCACCCCCCCTGCGCGTGCGCGAGAAGGTATAAGGGGGCTTACACACTTTACAATCCATACACAATGAATTCTATATAAAATCTTTTCAACAATTCTCTTTTCCAATGTGGGACAAATACATTTTCCTCATTCTAAGTAGCCA